>NC_133335.1:114844868-115139868 GCF_042186555.1 Aquarana catesbeiana | reverse complement strand
GAAAATGTTCTATAGGAGCTTGTTTTCAGAAATTCCAACCGTGTGTAGGCTCTGTCGGACATTTTCCATAGGAATTTCCGTCACACAAAATTTGAGCGCTGGTTCTCAAATTTTGCGACAACAAAATCTGTTGTCGTAAATTCCAATCGTGTGTACACAATTCCGACGCACAAAGTTCCACGCATGCTCGGAATCAAGCAGAAGAGCCGAACAGGCTATAGAACTTCATTTTTCTCGGCTCGTCTTACGTGTTGTACATCACCGCGTTCTTAACGTTCGCAATTTCCGATCAACTTTGTGTGACCATGTGTATGCAAGACAAGTTTGAGCCAACATCCGTCGGGAAAAAAAACATGGATTTTGTTGTCAGAAAATCCTATTGTGTGTACAGGGCATAAGGGAACCGATGAGCTCTGGTTATCAGCAAAATATCCAACCATCCATAATGGGATCCAAAGTGGTTATGTGCAGCAACACTGTGGGAAAGAGCACAGACTTTCCAGGAACATTGGTAGAGCCCTACCAGGCATAGACTATATGCAGAATAATTTGCTTGGCAACCTTGTGAAAGGGACGTTGGGCAGACCAAAGAGGTGGATGTGGATACTAACAAGGGATTATGATTGCCCTGATGGTGGAAGAAACTTTACACCCGAGGTTGAGCTTGTCTAACACTGTTCTATATCTATAGATCAGTGTTAGATATGACAGATATGACAGATATAACGTGCTCACCCGAATGAAAACATGCATGTACACTAGTAAACAGAGTCGAGATACTTATGGCTTGCGCCCTTGTAGGTTGTCAGTTGTTCATACTACAAGCTCAACCTCGGGTGTAAAGTTGCTTCCACCATCAGGGCAATCATAATCCCTTGTTAGTATCCACATCCACCTCTTTGGTCTGCCCAACGTCCCGTTCACAATGTTGCCAAGCAAATTATTCTGCAAGCCCGGAACTCTGTAGCATGGATGCTATCGTCAATGCATTTTGCCAGCTTAGAGTGATTGCAGGCTTCTTCAGGACCAGTTGGGGGTGCCCTCCTCTACCTTAATTTATACACTTTTTTTTCCCCTCCCTTTGATGGGATATTTTTAATTCCGGGCGGTGCCACCCAATTCAAAGCACACTTCAACATTAACACCTAGTAATGTGATCCACACACAGGCAAATTAATCAAATAGGAAGAAGTTCTCAATGAGAAATGTCAATGCCCAGACCACTGACCTTGCATTGAGTCACATTGGTTTCAGACATATATCTCAATGAAAAACAAATAGAAGTATAAAGCTTACTAAATAGTTCATATCGCTTATAGAGCATAGAGCAATAAAAATGTTACAAAACTTATGGATGGTATAGGTATATCCAGTTCAAGGGATGGAATCGGGAACTGAGTGGAGTAGATCGTTTAGTCCTCAAACACCCCCAGGTTCAACTCTGTGTTCAAGCCTGTGGGGAACATAGTACCCAGGTTAAAAATTCATCTTTTTTCATGTTGTTGGAGGACTTTATTAAAGTTCCCCCTGCGTTGCGACAAACCCATGACATAGAAGACCTTTACCAGAAGGCCCTGTATGTTTCCTTCATGGACCTCCCTGAAATGCATAACCACAGGGTTAACTTTTTCTCCTTGTTCATCCTTGGAGCGATTCCTAATAGCATAAAGTTCACCAATGCATATTTTTAATTCTCTATTTGTTTTACCTATATAGAATTTTTTACAAGGACACAATTGTAGAGCAACTGACTGCTAGAGCAGTTGATGAATCTCTTAATTAGGTAAGATTTAGAGCCATCTGCATTTGTGAACCTCTTCATCTTCTCAACAAAAGGGGCAAATGGAACAATGCCCACATGAGTACATGCCCGTTGTTTTTGCTATCCAGCTCTCAGGGGTACTTCTTGTGTTTTCAGTGTGAACAAGCTTGTCCCTAAGGTACGAGCCAACAACCCCACAATGGTGGTCCCCACAATTCTAGCAATCTGAGGGTTTGAGGTAAGGACATGCCAATGCTCATGCAATACAGATCTGACCTTCTGCCATTTGAGACCCAAATTTATGTAATGAATCTGCCTCCTCCCGTCAGTACCTTGACTCTATATGAGCCTGTAAGAGTCTTATCACGTTCAGTGTCTATGGCTTTCCTACGTGCCTTCCTAAGCACTCTGTGTGGATAACAAGGTTGCCTCCCTTTTTCGAATTGGTCAATCTGGGAACATTTCCTCCTAATGCGGAGGAACTGACTGACCATAATTCCTCGTTTCAGGGTGATGGTTCATCGCATGCAGTAGGGTGTTAGCTACCGTATCCTTCCTAAAGGTCTGTGTGTTAAGGTGGCCCACCTCCTTTTGAGATCTATAGGTCCAGGAAGGAAATTTCACAATGATGGTAATTATAGATGAGTCTAATGTTTCTCTCATTCCCACCTAATTCACTCATAATCTCATTTAGCTGTTGAATGGATCCATTCCACACCATCAATATGTCATCAATGTATATTGCCCATGCTACAACAAGGGAAAGATACATTTGCGAATGATAAACCATCTCCTCCTCCCAGAGCCCCAGATGCAAGCAGGCATACAGTTGGTAACTGGTAAGTCCAGGCTTGTAATACATCAAAGGCCTTGCTCTCCACAGCTCTTTCGGTCTCCCATCATTTTGTCCATTATGAGGCCACTTTTCTCTGGTCTTCCTAAGGATCAAATTGGAGACAGCCTGTGGAGTAGAAAACAAAGCGGATTATCTGTTCCTTCTAATAATACTTAAACAGTAGACCCTGGCCCTTCAGCTACAATCTCTCCTCTAACTGGCTTATTGCCTGGATCTGTGACCAACACTTTGCTACCTGCATGTATCCACTTCTGACTCTTCCAATGAACATCGATGGGGAGGAGAGGAAATATACTAATATATTTCCCAGAAGATCATTGCTGTTTATTTTGGAAGGTTTGAGGTTCTAGACTCTAAAGCCTTTCCACTCTTCCTGAGAAGGATCCACTAACCAGAGTCCCAGCCACTGGCCTGAACATCATCTGCCAACACAAATTTAACATCAAACCTTCCTTCCAGATTCCTTCTCATTCCTAGATAGGATTCAGCTTTAGATATGTCACTCTTGGTTTCTCAAGAGTGACATATCTAAAGCTAAATCCTTGGTTTGTCATGTCAAGCAGTAACTTAGTACCTGTTAAACCCTGTTCTTTCAGGAACCTTACGTAAATACTGAACTCTGCAATCTTTGCCCCAGCCCCCACCATCCTCTCATATGGTGTGGTTTTGGCTGGTCCCACCCCCTTAGTGTATGTGTGGGTGTAAATTTGCATATCTGGTCCTTCAATAGCCCCCTGCATCTTTCAATCAAACCAGCTGACTGTGGATGGTATGGGATGTGGCACAACTAGTACACTGCAGAATCTTTGGCCAATTGCGGTACTGTTGATCCGGTGAAGTGTCACTTTGGACTTTTTGGGGACAGCCATTAGCAACAACAAGTTTCTGAAGCAGTTGAAGCTTGATCTGCACATTTGCAAGAATGAACAAGCAAAATTCCTGAATAGGTATTGTAACTGGAGGTCCCACACTCCGCTTGAGTGCTTCCGTCAGCACACTGCTTCCTCCAGTCTGGAACTTCAGCTATCAGATATTGTAAGAACCAGGCAAGACTAGCTCATTTACACAGCTTGAACATGGAATGTTTATTTGAACAAACTCACCCAAATATATAAACTAGGAGGACATCTCTCTAGCAATACAAACTATAATCAGAAACAGAATTAACATAGCTAATGAACTAGTCTAAGGGTCTCCAAACTTTCTAATGAGAGGGTCAGTTTACTGTCCTTCAGACTTGGGGGGGCTGGACTGTGGTTATTGGGAGAAGAAAAGGTCTGGACATTGGTGGGAATAAACAATGTCCCAATTTGGTGTCAGTGGGAGGAACTGTGAGCCATCATTGGTGTTATTGGACCCCATCATTGGTTTCATTGGGAGGAATTGTTCCCCATTTCTGGTGTCATTGAGAGGAATTCTGGCCCTTTATTGGTGTCAGTGGGGGGAATTACGCCCCATTGTTGGCATCATGGGATGAAAATAGTGTCCCAAGGGCCAGATAAAAATAAGCAAGGGGCCACAACTTGCCCCCGGGCCGCAGTTTAGAGACCACTGAACTAGTCCCTTAAAGCAGCCGAGGTGACTCCATGCCCACCTGGCTACTGTTGTGATTAATCAGGATTTCACTACAGGTCAGACTTGTTGTCACTGAGCTTCACACAGTAGATTACACGTTATCATAACTATAAATACAGGATACCTTCTCACAATGGCAGGAGCTTCCAGTAGCAGACGGACTGTCTCCTACATTGTACAGAGGCCAATGTGATCAGCCCTTTCAATTAACATGTCGAGTTCAGAATCAAACAATAGTCTTTATATATCCTGGGAGATATTGTGAATAAATATTACTGTCCCATTTTTAAGTAATCCAAGCCACATTTTCTCAGTCACTCTGTGCCCCTAATGGACATAGGGTGACTTAGACAAAGGGGGTACATGGAGAGCTGAAACAAGGGTTTCCCAACCTCTCCAAGGGATTCTGAGTTCCACGGGCCCTCCCGTCACAGGTATCCCCTGGGGTACAACAATACTTCAGTCCATTGTTTTGCCGGGGCAGGGGAGCAAACAAGTCAAGCTGCCAAATCTCTGCAGGCCCATCTCCCCTCTTAATCGACCCGGTGCAGAACTTTTGCAATTACCATTGCCGCACTTCTCCACAATCTGTAATGTTCCCTATTAGCCTTTATCATGTCCATGGATATGGGCAATCCTCTCTACTGTGCCCATTCATATGTCACTTTCTGCTCCAAATGTCCAGGTTGCTTGTGGGCCCAGTTGGCCAGGTTCATCAAGACAGGATCAATTTACTCAACTGCATTCACCTTTGCAATTTCGTCTGCCACTCTGTTATAGTTCTCAAAGCCTGGGACCAGGGGCATATGTGCGGCAACATGCCCCACTTTTATGGTGCAGGAGTAAGCTTCTTTTCAGATGTAGTCCCAGAATTCCTTGCCTCCCCACACCACCTTTCCATGAATCATCCATTCATTGGACTTCCACATGGGCATCTGTGAGGGACGTGCTGGCCATAGCACAGCCGAAGTTCCAAGGCAAAGGAAGATGTTCATGCACTGGTCTTGCCAGGCACAGGCGCAGGAAAATGCACATGCATACAAATATTCGCACGCATAGTGAACGCCTATGCGCACATGTGTTTGCCATTAATGCTGGCGCCAAATGGCCTCTATAAGGGCAGCAGTTGCACTAGTCAATTTCTGTCTGATCTGCAGCTTTACCCGTGTTCCTCTGCCCCGTGTTTAATTCCTGTGTTTGACCCGGCTTATCCTGACCACGCTTGCACGTCACCTGTCCTGGCCTCGGCTTTGTTTTTCTCTTCACATCTGTCTGTTGTTCTGTTGCCAATCTCTGCCTGCATCTTGACCATTCTCTGCCTGCTGTTTATGCTTATACCTGATCGTTCGTTGCTGACCTGGCTTGTCTGTCTGAGTCATCCCTACAGCTTTCATCCATCTGTCCTGCTCTGCATGGTGCCTAGTGATACTGGTCCTCCATCTGCTGTGTGCTTCAGCTATCCAGTGCAACTCTGGTGATGCATCTGCTATGCATATGTGCGACCAACGGAAGATCTTACGGACACTCTTACCTCACCGCGCTCTCACAGCCACTGTTGCAACACCAGTGGCCCTTGAGCCGGGACTGTACGAGAGGTCTCCCTCTACACTGCCATAAGGTATGTGACAGCATTCTGTCAGGGCTGTGCTCAGCCCTTCCTTCTCAGAGCAGGACGCTCAGCTGTTGATTAATTGCCAGCTCCAATCTTTTGCACAGTGACTCACCTGATGATGATATCCTGTTTGTCAGTCCTGGTTACTTGAGCTGTTCAGTTCCTCTCTGCCTTTGCCTTGGTCAACACGTTCAGAGACTCTCTCCTATGTACCTGTTGAAGACTTGCTTGGCTGACGTCCCTTCTGGTTTCTGATCCTGCTTGCTGTTCCACCATGCTGAGTCTCCAGTTTCCTGATTTCCTGGCCTGTCCTGAAGTACGCTGATCTCTGGCTCCCTGACGTCTTGGCTTGTCTGACTATCCATTCCGGTTACCGAACTCTGGCTATGATTTGACTACATTGCTCTGTTTACCTTTTACTATTATTATTATTATTATTAAACAAGTGTGATTTTAACTGCACTTCTGTCTCGGTCTGATTCATAGTTTCTGACAGTAGGCAAAGGCCATGAATTCAGAAGATGCAGTCAATCCACTTGTTGGTAATATTTTTTCGAGGTTGGATGAGCAGGATCACCGCATGGCTCAGTTTGCCTTGGTGTTACAGATGCTCCTGAATCGCACGGCTCATCTGGAATCTCCCACTGTGGCTGCTCCAGGTGTCTGTGCAGGCACCCACCTCGAGTATCTCTTCTATAAGCGCTATGTCTGGTTCTGCTCCACTTACCCAGCGATTTGGGGGGGTAATCCAGTTCAATGCAATGGGTTTCTCAATCAGGTTGTGATATACTTCAAGATGCCGCCCCAGGCGTTTCCCACGGACAGAAGCAAAGTAGGTTTCGTGATCTCTTTGCTTTCTGAGAGAGCCTTGGCCTGGGAAAACCCTCTACGGAAAACGCAAAAACCCGTTGCCCTGAGTTACCCAGAGTTTGTGGCTTCCTTTTTAAAAGGGTATTTGACGTTCCCGCATGTTCCGCTTCTGTTGCCAAGTGCCTCATGTCCATAAGCGTACGAGAACTGTTGCTGATTACGCTATTGAATTACGTACTCTGGCAGCAGAGGTTGCGTGGAACAATGAGGCCCTCGTGGCTGCTTTTTCTCATGGTCTCTCGGATACCATCAAAGATGAGATGGCAGCCCGAGATATACCCACTGAGCTGGAGAAGTTGATCGCGCTTGCCATCCTCATGGACTCCAGACTCAGAGAAAGACTTACTTTTAAGGAGCGCTTGCAGAAGCCTCCTGTACATTTGTCCCACAGCTTTGCAGTCCCACCCTTGCCTCCCTCACCTCCCATTCCTCCTGGTACCGAGTCGGTCAATGAAGATGAACCGATGCACTTGGGCTTCACACGTCTCTCTGCGGATGAGAGAACCTTTAGGAGGTAGAGATTGTGCCTTTATTGTGGCCATGCAGGTCACTTTTGAAGTCTTGTCCTACCCGTCCAGGGAACGCCCAAACCTTAAGGTCCTGTAGTGAACAGACCTTAGGTGGTGTGGTTTCGTCCCCAGTTATCCAGAAGGATAAGCCTCTGGTCCTGGTTATCCTTTCTTGGTCTGAGGAGTCCGTCGAGATACAGGCTCTTATCGACTCTGGGGCTGCAAGCCTGTATATTGATGCTGCCTTTGTATCTAAGCACTCGATTCCGCTGCAGCTGCGTGCCACTCCACTTGCCATTGAGGCTCGTGACGGGAATACAGCCTGCCCATGTGTCTTTCTCGAGGATTCACATGCAAGTCCTCGTCTCCTGCTGGTGGTGGTTTCTTCTTTGTGAAGAAGAGGAGTGGTGAACTGAGACCTTGTATTGATTATAGGGGTCTCAATCATTTCACGATCAAGAATGCTTATCCAATTCCATTGATTATGAGTTATTTGACCGTCTCAAGGGAGCAACGGTTTTCATGAAGCTGGATTTGAGAGGAGCATACATGGAACACCTGGTTTATTACCAGAACAGGCCATTATGAGTACCTCGTAATGCCAGTTGGCCTTTGCAACGCTCCGGCAGTTTTCCAGGAATTTATCAACAATTTCCTCCGATTTGTTGCAGCTATGTGTGGTGGTTTAGCTCGACGAGATCCTCATTTTTTCCAAGTACCTAGAGAACCACCACACAGATGTCTGTTGCGCGATTCAGAAGCTGAGCGAGAACAATCTCTATTGTAAATTGGAGAATTGCGTGTTCCATCGTGAACAGGTTAAATTCCTGGGTTATGTCATTTTCGATGGACCCAGAGAAACTTTTTAGCATTCCTACAGTGGCCCTGACCCGTAGGTATACATCCTCTGCAACGTTTTCTTGGCTTTGCCAATTATTGAAAGTTTATTCGTAACTTCTCGTCTCTGGTCAAGCCCCTGACTGATATGATCAGAAAGGACGGGGACCCACAAAGTTGGTCTCGAGAACATTAAGGTCTTTGAGAGTCTCAAGGCTGCATTTGTTTTTGCTCATGTGTTGGCACATCCTTATCCTACATTACCCTTTTATCCTTGAGGTTGATGCTTCTGAGACTGGAGTTGGCACCCTTCTTTCTCAACGTCCTACCTCCTTAGAGCGCTATGCATCCTTGTGGCTACTTTTCCAAGAAATTGTCTCCTGCAGAATGAAATTACGAGATTGGGGACAGAGAATTGTTAGCGATCATTTTAGCCCTTAAAGAATGGGGGGCATCTCCTCGAAGGTACCACTGTGCCGGTTCTCATTCTTACTAACCATATGAATTAGTTCAGTTTTGGGCACCAGTTCTCAAAAAGGATATCGGGGAACTGGAGAGAGTGCAGAGAAGGGCAACCAAACTGATAAGAGGCATGGAGGAGCTCAGCTATGAGGAAAGATTAGAGGAACTGAATTTATTCACTCTTGAGAAGAGGAGAATAAGGGGGGATATGATCAACATGTTCAAATTATATAAGGGGTCCATATAGTGAACTTGGTTTTGAGTTATTCTCTTTACGGTCAACCCAGAAGACACGGGGGCACTCTTTATGTCTAGAAGAAAAGAGATTTCATCTCCAAATACAGAAAGGCTTCTTCACAGTAAGAGCCGTGAAAATGTGGAATAGACTCCCGCCAGAGGTGGTTCTGGCCAGCTCAGTAGATTGCTTTAAGAAAGGCCTGGATACTTTCCTAAATGTGCATAATATAACTGTGTACTAACATTTATAAGTAAAGTTGATCCGGGGAAAATCCGATTGCCTCTTGGGGGATCAGGAAGGAATTTTTTCCCCTGCTGTAGCAAATTGGAGCCTGCTCTGCTGGGGTTTTTTGCCTTCCTCTGGATCAACTGTGGGTATAAAATTGGGTATATTGGATTGTACGATATTTTTTATTTTATTTATTGTTTTTAAGGTTGAACTGGATGGACTTGTGTCTTTTTTAAACCTGACTAACTATCTAACTATGAATCTCAAATTCTTGTCTGAGGCTAAACACCTCTCTCTCAGAAGGGCGTGATGGGCTCTTTTCTTGTCACGTTTCAATTACAATGTCTCATTCTTACCCGGTACTAAGAATGTACGCTTTGTCGCAACAATTTTCCTCCACTTCCAAGATGGAATCGGTTCCTGTGATTCCTCCTGATTTGTATTCTGGCTATGGTTCGCACCAGTCTCTCTTCTCCTTTTGGGTGACAAAATTTTTGCCGCTCAGGTCTATGCTCCTCCTGAAAAACCTTGTGACCGCTGCTTTGTCCCTGAGAGTCTACATACTGCTGTGCTCCAGACTTGCCATTCTCCCAAGGCTGCTGGCCACCCTGGGAAGAATCCACTCTTTTGGGCCATTTCCCAACAATTCCGGTGGCCTAGTCTACGTGCTGATGTAGCTGCTTGTTCCGTGTGTGCTCAGAGTAAGACACCTTCCAGTGGGCTTCCTACATCCCATACCTAATGGAGAGAGGCCTTGGACCCACCTGTCCATGGATTTTATTGTGGAGTTACCCAACTTTCAGAGCAACACGGTTATCCTTATGGTGGTTGATTGGTTCTCGAAGATGTCTCATGTATTCCACTTAAGATGTTGCCCACATCTAAGGAACTGGCTTCCATTTTTGCTCGGGAGATCTTTCGCGTACATGGGCTACCCGAGGTGATCATCTCGGACAGGGATAGTCAGTTTGTGTCCCGGTTCTGGTCGAGCCTTTTGTGCACAGTTGGGAATTCAGTTTTCTTTCTCCTCTGCGTATCACCCGCAGTCTAATGGGGCCGCAGAATGAGGCAACCAGTGCTTGGAGCAGTTTCTACGTTGCTATATTTCTGACCATCATAACAACTGGTCAGACCTCTTACCTTGGGCAGAGTTTGCTCACAATAGTGCCTTGAATTCTGCTTCCTGATTTGTCCCCGTTTATGGCGAACTATGGTTTCCAACCTTCCATGTTGCCTGACTCATTTGTTCTGCAGAGCATCCCTGCATTAGAGGAGCATCTCCATGGTCTTCGTTCCACTTGGGCACAAGTCCAGGAGGCTTTGCGACAGATAGGTACAGACTCCATGCTGACTGCAGATGCCTGCCTGCGTCTTCCTACCAGGTTGTGGACAGGGTCTGGCTGTCATCTCACAACCTCCAACTCGGTATTCCCTCATTGAATTTGGCACCTCGGTTTGTTGGGCCTTTCCGTATTCTTCGCAGGATTAACCCAGTGGCTTACGCTTTAGGCCTTCCTTCTAATTTGCGTATCTCAAATGTATTCCATGTCTCCTTATTAAAATCTTTGGTCTGCAACCGCTTTACCACCTTGGTGCCATGTCCTCACCCAGTACAGGTTGAGAACCATGAGGAGTATGAAGTGCAGTCCATTGTTGACTCCCCTAGGTTCCGTGGGCACATACAGTACCTGGGAAAGGATACCCCTCAAACCTGGTGGTCCTCCAAGGGGGAGGGGTTGTTAAGGAGGGGGTACTGTCAGGGCTGGGCTAAGCCCTTCCTTCTCAGAGCAGGCTGCTCAGCTGTCGGTTAATTGCGAGCTCCAATCTTTTCCACAGTGACTTAACTGATGATGATATCCTGTTGGTCAGTCCTGCTGGTTACTTAAGCTGTTCCGTTAAGTTCCTCTCTGCCTTCGACCTTTGTCAACACATCCAGAGACTCTCTCCTGTGTACCTGTTAGACTAGTTTGGCTGACGTCCCTTTTGGTTCCTTATCCTGCTTGCTTTTCCACTATGCTGATTCTCCGGTTTCCTGATTTCCTGGCCTGTCCTGTCTCTGGCTCCCAGACGTCCTGGCTTGTCTGACTATCCGTTCTGGTTACCGAACTCAGTCTATGATTTGACTTCATTGCTCTGTTTACCTTTTACTATTACTATTAAACAAGTGTGATTTTAGCTTCACTTCTGTCTCGGTCTGATTCATGGTTTCTGACACATCCAAGTTATCACAATTATAGTACTTGCCGACCGCCTCACGCAGATATACTGCACCAGAATGGCGCGGGCAGGCAAAGTAACGTACGGAGAGGTCGGCATCACTACAGGAGTGATCCGTGCTGAGGTGGAGGCCACTGATTCATAGCCACCCCCTCGCGATAGCTCCCTCTGCTTCTGAACTGTAAACAGAAGCAGAGGAAGTGATGTCATCTCTCCTCGCGTTGGTCTTTTCGGTCTGGTGCGTAAGGAGAGAAGACATCCAAGTAAGTGCACCAACACTACACACACAGAATATGCAGGCACACTAATCACCCCCCCTGCACCCCCTGTCACAATGACACCAATAGCAGTCAGCTTTTTATAGCGTCGGGTACCACCATATACTACCTAATAAAGGTTTTAACCCCCTAGTTAACCCTTTCACCAGTGATCACCATATAACTGTTACAGGTGAGGCTGGTTAGTTTGTTTTTTTAGTGTCAGAGTACCCACCGTTTATTACCTAATAAAAGTTTAACCCCCTGATCGCCTGGATGGTGATATCAGTTGGGTTTTATGGTCAGATAGGGTCTGCATCGCCCCAGGCAGCGTCAGGTTAGTGCCAATACCGCTAACACCCACGCACGCAGCATACACCTCCCTTAGTGGTATAGTACCTGAACGGATCAATATCTGATCTGATCAGATCTATACTAGCATCCCCAGCAGTTTAGGGTTCCCAAAAACGCAGTGTTAGCGGGATCAGCCCAGATACCTGCTAGCACCTGCGTTTTGCCCCAACGCCCGGCCCAGCCGACACAAGTGCAGTATCGATCGATCACTGTCACTTACAAAACACACATAGCTGCAGCGTTCGCATAGTCAGGCCTGATCCCTGCGATCACTAACAGTTTTTTTGGTAGCATTTTGATACAGTCGCTAACAGTCAGTAGCTTTTTTACCTGTGAGTCTCCCTACTGTACCAGTAAATTTAGAGCCCAAAATGGCAAATCGAAGGTACAGTAGTGTAGAGGCCTACGTGTTTCTGAGCATGACAGATAGTGAAGAGGAAGTCACTCTTCTGTCAGATTCAGGCTCAGAATATGATCCTGTAGAAGACAGTGGCTCCATGAGAGATAGCTCTGACGACAGAGTTGCGGCCCCTGCCAAGGTCAGGCGTACCAGACCCGATCATCTTCTGTCATTGAGGTGCAAGAACCGCAGGTCCCTCGTATGGAGCAGAGAAGTATCTAGTGCCGCTCATCCTTCTGGTGAACTGGCAAGCACCAGTGGCCTAGTAAACCCTGGTCATAGTCAAACCAGCACTGCAGTAACACTTGGTGACGTGGCGAGTCCCATAAGTGCAGTTCAAGCTGGTGAGGTGGCAAGCACAAGTAGTGTCCCGCTGCCACCAAGAAGACCAACACAGGCCCATCGTGCCCATAGTGCCCTTCCTGCTGCATTTGCCAATCCTAATTGGGAACCCACCAATTCTGCAGCACCCCTACTTCCCCCATTAACTGGCCAACCCGGCATTTAGGTGGAAACAGTTGATTTTACGTCACTTGATTTTTATTCGCTGTTTTTCACCGAAGATCTCTATAGATCTATTGTGGACCAAAGCAATTTGTATGCTGGTCAATACATCGCCTCTATTCCCCAGTCCTCCCTTGTCAGAGATTGAAAACCAATTATGGTTTCTGAATTTAAGCTCTTCCTGGGCCTATCCCTCAACATGGGCATAACTAAAAAAAGTGAGTTGCGGTCATATTGGTCTACTGACCCAATTCACCATATGCCCTTGTTCTCTGCCTCCATAACCAGGGCACGATATGAGCAAATCTTGCGGTTAATGCATTTCAACGACAATGAACTCTGTCATCCTTGTGGAGACCCTGCATATGATCGGCTCTACAAAATTTGGCCCCTTGTAAAGCACTTCAACCAACGTTTTGCAGATTTGTTTACTCCCCATCAAGTTGTCTGCATTGATGAGTCCCTGATTAAGTTTTCTGGCTACTTGTCATTTAAATAGTACCTTCCCAGCAAGCGTGCCAGATACTGGGTCAAGATGTATAAGCTCTGTGACAGGGCCACAGGCTATACGTGTAGTTTTATGGTTTACGAGGGCAAAGGTAGTCGCATAGAGCCGGCAAACTGCCCTGACTACATAGGAAGCGCTGGCAAGATTGTGTGGGACTCGGTGTCACCCTTATTCGGAAAGGGGTACCACTTGTATGTGGACAATTATTACACGAGCGTGCCACTTTAGTCACTTGTTTGATCAGCAGATTGGAGTATGTGGCACCGTGCGACCTAATCGCTGAGCTTTCCCCAGCGGCTTGTAGATTCCCGTCTTAGGCTAGGTGTTAGAGAAATTATACTTTAAATGTCCTCTATGAAAACGTCATTTGATATGAATATGGCCTTATACTGTAGCTCTAGTGATAATATACTAAGACTCAGCATTATTTAGCTTAGTGACAAGATGCTTAGACTTGCATTTTTTGAATACAGCCTGTATTTTTGTGTTGGCTTGGGGAGTTTTCCAAGTCAGTATCCTGTAACCATTGTGAATGTAGATAGTCTGTAAACGGATACTTCAACCTTTCCTGTTGTCTTCAGAATAAAGTTGAAAAACATAAGACTGGGCATTTTTAAAACAGGAAGAGGGGTGTCCAGGGCCTATAAAAAAACATGTACCACAGTATTCTCTTCAGAGATGACAATGACTGCATGAACATGTAATGCAATAAATATTATCTTGATTCCCGAGGACGGTCTGAGACAGTGATTTATTTCCGTAAACACTAGGGGAGAGAGCCTGCTTCAAGTGTAACAATTTGCTTGCTGTGAAGTGGAGAGATAATAATGTTTTCGTTCTTACCTCCCTTCATGCAGACATGACAGTCCAAATTCCTACGGCAACTGGTGTTGTGGAGAAACCCCTCTGTGTCCACGAATATAACCAAAATATGGGAGGGGTGGACCTCAACGACCAGTTGTTGGCGCCGTACCTAGTTGCCCATAAGGCCAGACGCTGGTACAAGAAAGTGTCTGTTTATTTATTTCAATTGGCTTTGCTGAATGCTCATGTGCTATACAGAGCTTCAGGATGGACTGGATCCTTCCTTAAATTCCAGGAAGAGATCATCAGAGCCCTTCTGTATCCAGACGGTGCTCCACCTCACCTTCCCAATCCAAATGCAGTAAGCCGGCTGCATGAGAGGCATTTTCCTTATGTCCTCCTGAGTACCCCTACCCAACGAGCCCCCGAAAGAAGATGTCGTGTCTGCAGCAATCGTGGATATAGGCGTGAAACCCACTATTATTGTCCCTCCTGTCCTGACAATCCTGGACTTTGCATTGGTGAATGTTTTGAACGCTATCATACACTAGTTGAGTATTAGCGTAGGGTACAGCACTGCACAGACTAGGCACACTTACACAGGGTCTCCCAAGATGCCATCGCATTTTGAGAGACCTGGAACTGTTACAGTTACAAAAAAAGTGTAAAAAAACCCCCAAAAATATATAAAATAAAAAAAAGTAGTTGTTCTCTCTCTCTCTCTCTCTCTCTCTCTCTCTCTCTCTCTCTCTCTCTCTCTCTCTCTCTCTCTCTCTCTCTCTCTCTCTCTTTCTCTCTCTCTCTCTTTCTTTCTCTCTCTCTTTCTCTCTCTCTCTCTCTCTCTCTCTCTCTCTCTCTCTCTCTTGTGAGAGAGTAATAGTATTCTATTGTGCAATGTTTTATTATTATGTTTTATCAGCTTTATTATTTACGTTTTATTGTTATTATGCCATTCAGCTGCAGCGCAGATTTATTTATTTATCTTGACCGCAACAGCGTTTGCTCCCACGATACATACAGCCGTGACTCCAGCGCTGTCGGAGGTGATATTTCACCACCACAGTTAAAAAAATGAGCATATATGCCGAAGCATGGGGGTAGCAGAGGTGGAGGAGCGATTTGCTCCTAACTTTTGTGGGCGGATGCCCCCATGCTTCGGCATATGTATATATTTCAGGCACAGATTGCGTTAAAAAATGTTTTATTTTTTACTATTTTTTTTTTTTTTTTGTATTAGCTTTGCAGGTATAGTATGTCTTACTGTTCTACTGTAATGTTCATTTGTTTTATTGTTAACCATGATTTGCTTAGCAGGTATGCCATTCAGTTGCATTTATTTATCTTGACAGCAACAGCGGTGTCCCTATTGCTATCATAGGGGATATTTACATTCCCTGAGATAACAAAAAAATGATAAAAAAAAAAAAGAAAGGAACAATTTAAAAATAAAATAAAAAAAAAGCGTCGGTCTGGGTCAAATGTAAACGGCAATTGCACCATGCATGTGAGGTATCACTGCGAAGGTCAGATCGAGGGCAGTCATTTTAGCAGTAGACCTCCTCTGTAAATCTAAAGTAGTAACCTGTAAAGGCTTTTAAAAATGTATGTAGTTTGTCGCCACTGCACGTTTGTGCGCAATTTTAAAGCATGTCGTGTTTGGTATCCATGTACTCGGCCTAAGATCATCTTTTTTATTCTATCAAACATTTGGGCAATATAGTGTGTTTTAGTGTATTAAAATTTTAAAAAGTGCATTTTTTCCCCAAAAACTGTGTTTGAAAAATCGCTGCGCAAATACTGTGTGAACAAATAAACACCCACCATTTTAATCTGAAGGGCCTTCGCTTTAAAAAAATATATAATGTTTGGGGGTTCAAAGTAATTTTCTTGCAAAAAAAAAATATAAACAAAAAGTGTCCGAAAGGGCTTTGTCTTCAAGTGGTTAGAGTGGGTGATGTGTAACATAAGCTTCTAAATGTTGTGTATAAAATGCCAGGACAGTTCAACCCCCCCAAATGACCCTGTTTTGGAAAGTAGACACCCCAAGCTATTTGCTGTCGAGTCCATGGAATATTTTATATTGTGACACAAGTTGTGGGGAAAAAGACAATTTTTTTTTTTTTTTGCACAAAGTTGTCACTAAATGATATATTGCTCAAACATGCCATGGGCATATGTGAAATTACACCCCAAAATACATTCTCTTGCTTCTCCTGAGTACGGGGATACCACATGTGTGAGACTTTTTGGGAGCCTAGCTGCGTACGGGACCCTGAAAACCAAGCACCGCCTTCTGGCTTTCTAAGTGTGTAAATTTTTTATTTCACTCCTGACTGCCTATCACAGTTTTGGAGGCCATGGAATGCCCAGATGGCACAACCCCCCCCCCCCCCCCAATGACCCCATTTTGGAAAGTAGACCCCAAGCTATTTGCTGAGAAGTATGGTGAGTATTTCTTTCTTCATTTTCAAAAACAAACGAGAGCTGCAAAATACTCACCATGCCTCTCAGCAAATAGCTTGGGGTGTCTACTTTCCAAAAATGGGGTCATTTGGGGGGGCGGGGTTGTGCTGTCTTGGTATTTTATGGCCTTCAAAACTGTGATAAGGTACTGAGGAGTGAAATCAAAAATGTACGCCCTTAAAAATCCTGAAAGCGGTGATTGGTTTTTGGGGCCCCGTATGCAGCTAGGCTCCCCAAAAGTCCCACACATGTGGTATCTCCGTACTCGGGAGAAGCGGCAGAATGTATTTTGGGCTGTAATTTCACATATGCCTGTGGCATGTGTGAGCAATATATCATTTAGTGACAACTTTGTGCAAAAAAAAAAAAAGTTTGTCATTTTCCCACACAACTTGTGGAAAAATATAATATATTCCATGGACTCAACATGCCTCTCAGCAAATAGCTTGGGGTGTCTACTTTCCAAAATGGGGTCATTTGGGTGGGGGGTTGTGCCATCTGGGCATTTTATGGCCTTCAAATCTGTGATAGATAGTGAGGAGTGAAATCAAAAATTTACGCCCTTAGAAAACCTGAAGTTGGTGCTTGGTATTCGTGGCCCCGTATGCGGCTAGGCTCCCAAAAAGTACCACACATGTGGTATCCCCATACTCAGGAGAAGCAGCAAAAGTATTTGGGGGATTCCACATATAACCATGGCATGTGTGAGCAATATATCATTTAGTGACAACTTTTTGTAAATTTTTTTTTGTCATCATTCAATCACTTGGGCCAAAAAAATTAAATATTCAATGGGCTCAACATGCCTCTCAGCAATTACCTTGGGGTGTCTACTTTCCAAAATGGGGTCATTTGAGGGGGGGGGGGGGTTTGTACTGCCCTGCCATTTTATAACCTCAAGAAATGAGATAGACAGTCATAAACTAAAAGCTGTGTAAATGCCAGAAAATGTACCCTAGTTTGTAGACACTATAACTTTCGCGAAAATGAAT
This sequence comes from Aquarana catesbeiana, assembly GCF_042186555.1. Taxonomy (NCBI): domain Eukaryota; kingdom Metazoa; phylum Chordata; class Amphibia; order Anura; family Ranidae; genus Aquarana; species Aquarana catesbeiana. The sequence continues at coordinate 115,122,420 of NC_133335.1, read as the reverse complement.
AAATATACGCTTATTGACTTTTTTTTTACCAAAGACATGTGGCTGAATACATTTTGGCCTAAATGTATGACTAAAATTGAGTTTATTGGATTTTTCTTATAACAAAAAGTAGAAAATATAATTTTAAAAAAAAAATGTCGGTCTTTTTCCGTTGATATCGCAAAAAATAAAAATCACAGAGGCAATCAAATACCATCAAAAGAAAGCTCTATTTGTGGGAAAAAAGGACGCAAATTTCATTTGGGTACAGCATTGCATGACCGCGCAATTAGCAGTTAAAGCGACGCAGTGCCAAATTGTAAAAATTGCTCTGGTCAGGAAGGGGGTAAAACTTTCCAGGGCTGAAGTGGGTAAAGACTTCCAAGCTGTCCGTGTAGATAGTGATATGGGAAGAAAGGTCCTTCTGAAGAGTCATCACTACAGCTTTCAACTCTGCATACTGGCTCCCCTCCAATTCTGGTCTCCTGTGTCTGTACTTGGGTTGTAGGATGTTCTCACGAGGTCTAACAGTGAAAAATTCACAGTAAACTCTGGCTTCTCACATGGCCTGATGCAACTGTAGGTCATGGGTTAACCACTTTAAGACCAGCCTCGTTTTGGATTTCAGGTGTTTACAAGTTTAAAACAGGTTTTTTTTTGCTAGAAAATTACTTGGAACCCCCAAACATTATATATTGTTTTTTTTCTAACACCCTAGAGAATAAAATAGCAGTCATTGCAATACTTTTTTTTTGCACCGTATTTGCGCAGCGGTCTTCTAAGCGCACTTTTTTTGGAAAAAATTCACTTTTTTGATTAAAAAAAAATAAGACAACAGTAAAGTTAGCCCAATTTTTTTTTTATATTGTGAAATATAATGTTACGCCAAGTAAATTGATACCCATCATGTCACGCTTAAAAATTGCGCCCGCTCGTGGAATGGCGTCAAACTTTTACCCTTAAAAATCTCCATAGGCGACGTTTGAAAAATTCTACAGATTGCATATTTTGTGTTACAGAGGAGGTCTAGTGCTAGAATTATTGCTCTCACTCTACCGGTCGCGGCGATACCTCACATGTGTGGTTTGACCACCGTTTTCATATGCGGGCGCTACTCACGTATGCGTTCGCTTCTGCGCCCGAGCTCGTCGGGACAGGGCGCTTTAAAAAATTTTTTTTATTATTATTTATTTTACTTTATTTTATTTATTTTTTCACTGTTTTTAAAAAAAAAAAAAATTGGATCACTTTTATTCCTATTACAAGGAATGTAAACATCCCTTGTAATAGAAAAAAGCATGACAGGTCCTCTTAAATATGAGATCTGGGGTCAAAAAGTCCTCAGATCTCATATTTAGACTAAAATGCAAAAAAAAAAAAAAAAAAAAAAAAGTCGTTTAAAAAAAGGACACAAAAAAAATTGTGCCTTTTAAGAGAAGTGGGCGGAGCTGACGTAATGACGTCGCTCCGGCCGTCCTATGGTATAGAGACGGGTGGGGGCCATCTTGGCCTCACTCGTCTCAGTACCTCAGCAGTGACAGGTCCCGATCTCCTCCGCCGCTACCGACGGCTCCGGTAAGCGGCGGAGGGTGCGGGAGAGCGGCGGGAGGGGGGGTGGCACCTCTCCTGCCACCGATAACGGTGATCTCGCGGCGAACCCGCCGCAGAGACCACCATTATCGTGTACAGAAACGCCGGCCCTAAAGATGGATACCTCGGTTGTGGCAGCAGCTGCTGCCGTTACCGGGATATCCATCTTTAAAAAAATGACATATATACAGTGAGCGGTCCGGAAGTGGTTAACACTCCCATAGCCACTTCTTCCTTGCCTGACAAAACACCACTGTCCAACCCTTTATCCCACAAAAGTAAGAACCAACTCAATAGGGGTTCCCTGGACCTGTTTGTATTGTTTTGCCAGCTCATGGAGTTTAGTTTGTGAAAACAACTTCAAACTTTTTCAAATTCCACATCTCCGGGAATGCACTTCCCAATCTATCATGTTGCCCTTTCCTATGCTTATTAATAAGAGGTCTGGCACACTTTTTTTTTTCTTTCCCACTAGAAAATCATCAGAAATATCAAACTCTATCTCCTCATCCTCACTATCATTTGAGGAGAGCACATCCTCACAATCCCAGTTTTGGGATGTGACAATGGCCCATACCCTGGCCTTACTAACTGGTTTACAGCCCTTCTTTTTCCTTAAGGTATTAATTGATTTGGTCATGGGGGCTGCACACTGCTCTTGCAAATCATCAGCCTGACTAGCCGTTGAAGTTACACACTCTGTAGCAACTGCTAGCTTGTCTATTAATGCCCTAATTTCTGCTTTGCTTTCTCCTGCATTTGAGACTCAGTATAGAGAGCATGAAGAAAGTACCAACCCACGGTGGACACTGTCCTCTTCTCTGCTTTACTTAAATCCAACCCCTCAAGGCTAAAATTTACAAAATGATCTGAGACTATATTACCCCAAGTCTTTTTCAAGAGAAAAGCATACTTTGCAAATTCTTTAGCAAGAGGCTCCCACTCATTGTCTCTGGCCCATATAGGCAGGCTGCACACCCCCTTCTGAACACCAAAAACCTCTGCGGCCTTACTTTTCTAAAACCACTTACGCAGCTTTTTTACCTAGCACAAGCTACACAACCACGGAAAACAGGTCTGCTTCAGTTGAACTTTCGCGTAAATCCTGGATGAGCCCGCCATTGTTTTGCTTCGGTGTTTAATAAGGTTACTTTGCGGTATAAGTCAAGGAAACTTTGCAATGTATGAATGTGTGCTTTTACTAAACAAAAAGTACATACAAAACTATTAATTTTTAGGAATACAATGCTAGACTGGTAGATATACAATGCTCAGCATAAATGAGTATGCTCTTTTTTTGAAAAGTAAGACTAATCAATATCTCAATGAACGCAAGAACAATTTCCATAATTTTGAAGAAACTGAATTTTATAGAATATTTGTTTAGCTTCATTACATGAAAGTAAGGTTAATAATGTAACTTACATTACAAAATCTTCAGTTTTACTCAAATTGATGTTAAAATGAATACACCCCATGACAAAAACTACTACATCTAGCATTTTGTATGACTTGTAAGGACAGCACCATGTCTTCTAGGCATGAAATTAACAAATTGGCGACATATTGCAACATCTATTCTTTTTCCATTCTTCAAGAACAACCTCTTTTAGAGCCTGAATGCTGGATGGAGAGTGATGCTCAACTTGTCTCTTCAGAATACCTCATAGGTGTTCGATTGGGTTCATAGCAGGAGAAAAACTTGGCCACTGAATCACTTTCACCCTGTTCTTCAGAAATGCAACAGTGGCCTTAGATGTGTGCTTTGGATGATTGTCATGTTGAAAAAGTGCATGACGGCCAAGGACATGGAGTGAGGTAGCATTTTCTCTTTCAATATAGAGCAGTACATCTGTGAATTTGATACCATTAATGAAATGCAGCTCCTTGACACCAGCAGCACTCATGCAGCCCCACAGAAGGACACTGCCACCACCATATTTCACTGTAGGCACCATGCATTCTTTGTTCTCCTCACCTTTGCAACGCCATACAGTTTTGAAGCCATCGGTTCCAAAAACATTTATCTTGGTCTCATCACTCCAGAGTACAGAGCCCCAGTAATCTTCTTTTTCAGCAGGGGCCCTGACAAATTCTAGGCAGGCTTTTTTTGTGCATGGGCTTTAGGAGAGGCTTCCTTCGTGGATGACACCCATGCATGCCATTCCTCTGCAGTGTATGCCGTATTGTATCACGGGAAACAATTACCGCGGTTTGTTTTTCTACTTAAGCTGAGTGAACTTGCATGGCGATTTTTCTTCAACCCTTCTCATCAGAAGACGCTCCTGTCGAGGTGTTAACTTCCATGGATGGCCTAAATGTCTGTGAGATGGTTGCAGTTCCATCTTTGTTAAATTTTTGTATCACTTTTGCTACAGTATTCTGACTAATAAGTAAAGCTTTGCTGGTCTTCTTGTAGCCTTCACCTGTCATGTAAAGAAATTATTTTCTTTCTCAGGCCTTGTAACATTTCTCTTCCTTGTGGTGTCATTGCTGACAGCATGAAATGGGAAGGGTTTTTCTTTGTTAAAGTGGTTGTAAACCCCATTCATGAAAATCTAGTAGGCTAGATTCACATCTAATCTAGTAATCTAGATCACATGAACAACGCCAGAATTAGCAAAATTTATAGCACATATTGCTACATAGTTGCATAGTATTGTAACTAGAAATGTTCAAGAAATTTGAGCTAAGCACATATATCTGTAGTCAGATATATGGTATACTCCGCGCTCAGGAAAGTTAAGGGTTGCAGCCCCCCTGTTAGGTTCCCAAGGGAACTTACATAAAGGAAAAAAGTGGGGTACGTGGTGCTACCCTATTGTACCATGTGGTATAAACAGGGTTAAAAGTGAGTGACCTCCCACCAGTGGAGGCAAAAATGCCTATGCTATTGGAGCTAGGTATATTTAAATATATCCATATGTGGTGGATATAAAGGTGTAGTGTGGCAAAAACCGTGCCAAGTGAAAAGAAAAAGGGTGCCTATGTGCACATATAAGCAGATATGTATATTCCGTCAAACAAGGATATCGAAAAATATGTAGTATATAGCCATATCTAATAAACCAAAAATGTGAACTAACATCATACATATATAGAAGGTACTAATGTACTAATATAAGTGAGACCTCCAAAGTGAAAAAAAAATCCAAAGTGAAAAAAAACAAAAAAATCAAAAAGTGTGTGTGTGTGTGTATATATATATATATATATATATATATATATATATATATATATATATATATATATATATATATAAATATATAGTGACAGATTCACCCGGGACAGAGGCTTTTGGAGGGGACTGAATGTGAGCCTCTTGCCTACAGGTTATGGGCCCTGGCATTTGGGGTACCCTTGAGGTGTTGTTACTTTGGCTTCAGGTCCATGTCCCCCCAAGACACACAGACTCTGGGAACCCTTTATATGTCATATGGGAAATGGTGACTGGGAGGGTATGTCTTGGATTGCTTAAAATGGAACAGTAATATTTATCCACAATATCTCCCAGGATATATGTAAAGACTATTATTGGTTTGTTTGATTCTGAACTCAACATGTTAATTGAGTGAGCTGATCACATTGGCCTCTAGTACTGACGAACAGTCTACTCCTACTATAGTTTGTAGATGACTAGGCTGAGGAGGGGGAGAGATCACTGTTTGTATTGTTAATTGTAATAAGCTCCTGCTATTGTGAGAAAATGTCCTGTGGTTGTACTTATGAAAATGTATAATGTACTGTGTGAGGCTTGGAGACAACAGGTCTGACCTGTGGTGAAATCCTGAAGGGCACAGAGTCACATCGGCTGCGTAAAGGGATTAGTTAATTAGCTCATGTTAATTTGTTACAGGTGTATTGTTAGAGTAATATGAGCTGGAGGGGGGAACCTCCTCTTCTACTGTATATAAGACTGTATTCTGGTTCTAATAAATGAGTCCATGTTAGCATCTAAGCAATTCTCGCCTTGTTTTGTGCTTATGAGCGGTTGGAATATCTGTATCCAGACTGGGAGGAAGTGGTATACTGACGGAAACACTCAAGTGGAGTGTGGGACGTACCGTGAGATAGATATCTATCTATCTATTAACCGCTTCAGCCCCGGAAGATTTTACCCCCTTCCTGACCAGAGTGTTTTTTGCGAATCGGCATGCGCCGCTTTAACTGACAATTGTGCGGTCGTGCGATGTGGCTTCCAAACAAAATTGACGTCCTTTTTTTCCCACAAATAGAGCTTTCTTTTGGTGGTATTTGATCGCTTCTGCCATTTTTATTTTTTGCGCTATAAACAAAATAAGAGCTACAATTTTGAAAAAAATTCATTATTTTTTACATTTTGCTATAATAAATAGCCCCCAAAAATATATAAAAAAACATTTTTTTTCCTCAGTTTAGGCCGATCGTATTCTTCTACATATTTTTGGTAAAAGAAAAAATCGCAATAAGCATTTATTGATTGGTTTGCGCAAAAGTTATAGCGTTTACTAAATAGGGGATAGTTTTATAGCATTTTTATTAATATTTTTTTTTTTTTACTAGTAATGGTGGCGATCAGCGAATTTTATTGCGACTGCGACGTTATGGCGGACATGTCGGACATTTTTGACACATTTTTGGGACCATCGTCATTTATACAGCGATCAGTGCGATTAAAAATGCACTGATTACTGTGTAAATGACACTGGCAGTAAAGGGGTTAACCACTAGGGGGCGGGGAGAGGTTAAGTGTGTCCTAGGGGAGTGATTTCTAACTGTAGGGGGATGGGCTAGCAGTGTCATTACTCTGATCACAGCTCCCGATGACAGGGAGCTGTGATCAGTGACACTTGTCACTAGGCAGAACGGAGAGATGCTGTTTACATCAGCATCTCCCCGTTCGTCCTCTCCGTGAGGCGATCGCGGGTATCCCCGCGGCGATCGAGTCCGCGGGACCCGTGACCTGACTCGCGGAGCTCCTGCCCGGCACGCGCACGCAATAGCAGGGCGGGGAATTCAAATGGACGTACAAGTACGCCCATTTGCCCAGCCGTGCCATTCTGCCGACGTACATCGGCGTGCGCCGATCGGGAACCGGTTAAAGTAACCAAAAATTCAATATTGTTAAAAAGTCCAAGATCAGGGGTATATAAATAAAAATATATAATCCAGATTATGCGTGAAAAAACAAAAGTAATATAAACCTAAAAGTAAAGTATGTATGAAAAGGCAAATTTACCAGGGGAAGGGGTTTGAAACATATACCCCAGGGACTTTTAAGGTGCTTTTAAATATACAATATACTAGAAAATTGATAAATCTGTACAATCGTTTTATAAAAAATCTATAGTTTTTATTGAAAAAAAATCATTATTTAAAACCCTATTACTTGCATGAATGAATGAAATAAATAAATAAATGTACTGTGAATAATTGATGAATAAAATACCACAATCAAAGTGCTTATAGATAAAAAAAACTTGAATAATAAATTGAGTGCACAATAAGTGATAGAACGTGTAAATAAGATTTCATAAATGATAAATGGAAAAAGTGAATAAAGTCCATTCATAAAAAACTCAATGGAGACGCATCAGTCCCATGAAGGAAAAGTCACATATCCACAATTCATTGGAAACAGCCAGTGTAGGTGAAGAAAGAGAAGGTGGTGTGAAGGGATATCCAGACAGACAGTGAATCCAGAGGATACTATAGATGGACCCTTACCATGAACGGTGGACCTTCCTGATAGCAAGGTCTCGTATGCGTGCAGATACAGCCCTCTGCAGGGACAGCTGGATGGCGGCATCCGGATCAGCCGATGTATGCAGCTCTTCCAACAGGGGGCGATTCCAGCGCATCCACCTGGAGGGGGGCACCCACTCACGATTTGACCCCTGTCAGCGGGTCACATAAAGCAGTTCCTCTCTGGGGATATCACAAGGGGCTGGTGTAAAGCTGACACCGGAAGTCCTCAATTCCATACACTTCCTCTAAGTGGTTGACAAGCTCTCCAAGTGTGCAACAATCAGCATATGTATAAAAATTCTCCCCTGGTTGGAGCACATTCCTATCTCCAAACAAAGGCTCTGTCTTCAAGCTATGGTTAAGCTAAGGCTCGTCTCGCCTTGTTTTGCGCTTATGAGCGTTTGGGATATCTGATATCTGTATCCAGACTGGGAGGAAGTGGTATACTGACGGAAACACTCAAGCAGAGTGTGGGACGTTCCGTGATATATATATATATATATATATAATATTAAAGTAACCAAAAATTCAATATTGTTAAGTCCCAGATCAGGGGTATATAAATACAAATAAAAATAAATAATCCAGATTATGCGTGAAAAGACAAAAATAATATAAACCTAAAAGTAAAGTACACAAAATTTATAAAGATAAAAATAAATAAATATAAAGTCCCAGGGGATGAGATGTATATCGCAGGAGTATATTCCAGGATAACCGGTTAAGATCCTTTCGAGTGACTTTGGTGCTCAGCTGATAGGGTGACTTAAGGTGCTCCCCCCGTTGTGTCCCCACTCACCAAATGTTGTCACCCCTGCAGGGGTAATAAGTGTAAGTGTGTGTTGGTGGATTGGCTTCCTCCTAGGCTCTCCCAGAGTTCTGTCTGTAGGTCTATCAGGATCCTCCAGCTGTCTCCAAAAGTAAGGAATCACAATGGTCGGCACCTTCCCAGAAAATCACTCCCAGCGCTCAGAAATGAGTCCTGTTGCAGAATGACCATCTTGTCACTTTATCCAGAGACATCAAGCAGCGGTATACATGCCCCGCAATAAGATCGCATTTAAGAAGGTCAGTTGCATATGCATTTTTGAATATTGAATTTTTGGTTACTTTAATATATAATATACTTTTTGATTTTTTTTTTTGGTATGTCACTTTGGAGGTCTCACTTATATTAGTACCTTCAATATATATGTGTGATGTTAGTTCACATTTTTGGTTTATTAGATACAGTAGGTGATCGCGATATTGTGTCAATCTCGCTGTTATCGGCGAGATTTGACACCTGCGAGCCCCGTCGCGGGAGCCAGCGCCGAGCTGGCTCGCTCATCGGGAAAGGAAAACTGTGTTTTTTGCTTTCGCGATGAGCGACAGGCATTGCTGACAGCGGTCTGGTATGAATCATGAGGGGGGAACGCCGCGCCAAATAAAAACCCGGCATGGGTTCCCCCCCAGGGGCATACCGGCCCCTTAGGTCTGGTATGGATTTTAAGGTCCCGGGGCATGATGGTACTGTGATGTCATAAGGGGCGGGGTCACCGGGTGACATCACCCGGTGACCATGCCCTGTGCCTATATAAGTCATCGTGCACCGCTCACACAGCATTACAACGGGAGAGAGCGTCGTGTCCACATTGGAAGAAGAGAAGAGGGAACAAGACGACGGTGAAGACCGGGCCCCCGCTAGCAAAAGAGCAGAAGATAGCGGAGGAGCCCAGTAGAAGAACCGGTCACCTGGAGAAGAGGCTGGCGAGCGGGAGAAGAACCAGACACCGAGAGAAGAGGCCATAGAGCGGAGAAGTCGGAAGAATACCCCCGGAGCTGCCTAATAAATTACTTTAAAAACCTGCCTAGTGTTTTTTTTTTTTTTTGACACTTTTTCCCCCAGGTGAATGGGTAGGGGTACGATGTACCCCATACTCATTCACATAGGGGGGGGCCGGGATCTGGGGGCTCCTTTATTAAAGGGGGCTTCCAGATTCCGATAAGCCCTCCGCCCACAGACCCCGGCAACCAACAGCCAGGGTTGTCGGGAAGAGGCCCTTGTCCTCATCAACATGGGGACAAGGTGCTTTGGGGTGGGGGGGGGCTGCAGGGTGCACCCCTGCCCAAAAGCGCCCACCCCCCATGTTGAGGGCATGCGGCCTGGTACAGTTCAGGAGGGGGGGCGCTCGCTCATCCCCACCCCCTTTCCTGACCGGCCGGCTGCGTGCTCGGATAAGGGTCTGGCAAGGATTTTGGGGGGCGGCCCCACGCTGTTTTTTCGGTGTAGGGGGTTCCCCTTAAAATCCATACCAGACCTAAGGGTCTGGTATGCTCCTGGGGAGGAACCCATGCCGTTTTTTTATTTAAAATTTGGCGCGGCGTTTCCCCTCATGATTCATACCAGACAGCTGTCGGCAATGCCTGTCGCTAATTGCGAAAGGAAAAAACAGTTTTCCTTTGCCGATGAGCGAGCCAGCGCAAAATGCAAAGTATCCTGTTGCCAAGAACCAGCGCGATGGGATCACGCTGGAAACACATTCTCATGGTCAGGTACTGTATGGCTATATACTACATATTTGTCCATATCCTTGTTTGACGGAATATACATATCTACTTATATGTGCACATAGGCACCCTTTTTCTTTTCACTTGGCACGGTTTTTGCCACACTACACCTTTATATCCATCACATATGGATACATTTACATATACCTAGCTCCAATAGCATAGGCATTTTTGCCTCCACTGGTGGGAGGTCACTAACTTTTAACCCTATTTACACCACATGGTACAATAGGGTAGCGCCACGTACCCCACTTTTTTCCTTTACATATATGTGTAGTGTTTACTTATCTCTCTTCAAAGCTCTGTGTCATTTCTCTCTTATGCTTTGTTTCTCTGTTATCAGCATGAGTCACTTCTGAAAAGTTCTCCAACACATGAGATAAAGTGAGCTAAAAATTGGTGCTGGGGAGGGAGCTTGGAGGGAGATGAGCAAGGGAGCTTGTCTATTCAGAATACAGATCTTCATGTTTCATTCGTTCCTCTGCCTATGGGGGGGGGGTCCCTTTCCTCCAATCAGCTCTCACACAGTGTAAGTCTAGTTTCCCCACCTACCCCTATGTACTGCTGAAAGATGAAGAAAGATTTTTAACATGATCTGCACTTTTCAAAGGGTGTAGAAAGGGGAAGACAGCAAATATACAAATAAAACTTATGTAGGAGGATTTGTTTTCTCTCTGTGTATCATCTGAGGCTATTAACCTCACTGGGTTTATATGAGGGTTTACAACCACTTTAAGTAATGCCCTTTTATAATCAACTGTCTGTTGAACACCTGTTTAAGAAATAATTAGATTCACTTGTAGTTGAATTCTTGTTAATTAGGATTTTGTTGTCTAAAAAAAAAATTTGCTTTGTTCCTAAGACTTTCATTGGGGTGTTTTCATTTTTGCAACATGGTCTTGAATGAATTTGTTAGGAAAAATACTTTTTTGTGTGTGTAAATTAACAAATCTTGGTTGCAATCAGTGGGCCGCATTTGTGGGAGTATTTTGTAGTGTAGTGTCCCATAGAAAATGTTAATTCTGAAAGTAAAGGTTTTCTGGCAAATCTCATTTTATGCTGAGCACTATACCTATAACAAGAAAAATGCCTAGCAAATAAGCAGGAACTCTGGTCTGTAAACAGTACAAATACGATAAAAAGTTACTTCACTCAGGTTAGAGTGGGTTAATGATCTCTGTAGGCAACGAGGGTCCCAGGCTTAATCTATAAGCAGTTCCTGGAGAGAAGGCAAAAACGACTTCAGGTATAGCTTCTTCTGGCTGTACGGACCTTCCTTTATGGAGTCCCCTCCATTATGAAGTCCTCTTGTCTGCTTATGATGTTGACCTTTTATTTGGAAAGTTTACCATCCCCACATGGGTGTGGCTCCTTAAAAAAACTGTTTCAATGGGAGAAGAATTCTCCAATTTACCCTCTAGATGGCACTGTGGTACCCTATATGTCAGAAGGTCAAGGTATTGTTTGACCACGGTTACAGAACAATAGACTGATCCAACTGTCAACTGAAATACAACAAATCATATCTGTTACCTTTTGTATCTAGCGGCATTTGTTTGAGAAGTATCCGCTCAAAGAAAACATGTCTGTCTCCAAGACAAACAACCAAACATATTCTTCTCAAAACCGAGCTAGACACTCACTGGCCTCTTTAATGGGTACACTTGTTCAATTGCTTAATAACACAAATTAATAATCAGCCAATCACGTGGCAGCAATGCATTTAGGCATCTAGATATGGTGAGAACGACTTGCTGAAGTTAAAACACAGCATCAGAATGGGGAAGAAAGGGTATTTAAGTGACCTTAAATGTGGCATGGATGTTGGTGCCAGATGGGCTGTTCTGAGTATTTCAAAAACTGCTGATCTACTTGAATTTCCATGCACAACCATCTCTAGGGTTTACAGTGAATTGTTTGAAAAAGAGAAAATATCCAGTGAGCGGCAGTTGCATGGACGAAAATGCCTTGTTGATGTCAGAGGTGAATAGGCAGACTGGTTTGAGATGATAGGCAACAGTAACTCCACACTCGTTACAACCAAGATATGCAGAATACCTTCTCTGAACTCACAACACATCGAACCTTGAAGCAGATGGCCTACAGCAGCAGAAGACCACACGAGTGCCACTCCTGTCAGCTAAGAACAGGAAACTGAGGCTACAATTTGCACACCAAAATTGGACAATAGATAATTGGAAAAACATTGCCTGGTCTGATTTGTTTTGATTTCAGCTCCAACATTCAGATGGTAGGGTCAGAATTTGGCATTAACAACATGAAAACATGGATCCATCCTGCCTTTTATCAACGGTTCAGGCTGGTGGTTGTGGTGTAATGGTGTGCAGGATATTTTTTTGGCACACTTTGGGCCCCATAGTACCAATTGAGCATTGTTTAAACGCCACGGCCTACTTGAGTATTATTGTTGACCATGTCCATCCCTTTATGACTACATTTTACTCCTCTTCTGCTGGCTACTTCCAACAGGATAATGCACTATGTCACAAAGCTCAAATAATCTCAAACTGGTTTCTTGAACATGACAATGAGTTCACTGTATTCCAATAGCCTCCACTGTTACCAGATCTCAATCCAATAGAGCACCTTTGGGATGTGGTGGAACGGGAGATTCACATTAAGGATATGCAGCTGACAAATCTGCAGCTACTGCGTGATGCTATCATGTTAATATAGACCAAAATCTGAGTAATGTTTCCGACACCTTGTTGAAACTATGCCACGAAGAATTAAGGCAGTTCTAAAGGCAAAAGGGGGTCCAACCCGGTAATAGCAAGGGGTACCAAATATGTACAGTGCCTTGACAAAGTATTTAAACCCTATGAAATTTTCCACATTTGGTTATGTTACTAACAAAAATGTAAATGTATTTTACTGGGACTTTGTGATAGACCAACACAAAGTGGCACATAATTGTGAAATGGAAGTACACCGATAAATGGTTTTCAATTTTTTTTTACAAATATCGATTTTGGTCTCATCTGACCAGAGCACCTTCTTCCACATGTTTGCTGTGTCCCCCACATGGCTTCTCACAAACTGCAAACGGGACTTCTTATGGCTTCCTTTCAACAATGGCTTTCTTCTTGCCACTCTACCATAAAGGCCAGATTTGTGGAATGCACGACTAATAGTTGTCTTGTGGTCAGATTCTCCCACCCAAGCTGTGGATCTCTGCAGCTCCTCCGGAGTTACCACAGGCCTCTTGGCTGCTTCTCTGATTAATGCTCTCCTTGCCCGGCCTGTCGATTTTAGGTGGACGGCCATGTCTTGGTAGGTTTGCAGTTGTGCCATACTCTTTCCATTTCCATTCCAAAAATATTAAAAAAACATTTATTTTCCTTCCACTCTACAAATATGTGCCGCTTTGTGTTGGTCTATCACATAAAATCCCAATAAAATACAAAATGTAGAAAATTTCAAATGGCTATGAATAATTTTTCAAGGCACTGTAGATGTATGTGTATACATACATACATACATACATACATATACACACACGCTATATTACCAAAAGTATTGCCTTTGCACGCACATGAACTTTAACCACTTGACAACTGGGCACTTGAACCCCCCTCGTGACCAGACCAATTTCAGCTTTCAGCGCTCTCACACTTTGAATGACAATTACTCAGTCATGTAATACTGTACCCAAATGAATTTTTTGTCCTTTTTTTCATACAAATAGAGCTTTATTTTGGTGGTATTTGATCACCTCTGGGTTTTTTATTTTTTGCGCTATAAATGAAAAAAGACCGAAAATTTTGAAAAAAACGCATTTTTCTTTGTTTCTGTGATAAAATTTTGCAAATTAGTAATTTTTCTTCATAAATTTTGGCCACAATTTATACTGCGGTAAAAATATTATTATATTATAATATTATACTACGGTAAAAATAACCCAAATTAGTGGATATTATTTGGTCTTTGTGAAAGTTAGAGAGTCTACAAGTTATGGTGCAAATCATAAAAAATTGATCACATCTGAAGTACTGGTGGCCTATCTCATTTCTTGCCACCCGAACAAGTCAGGAAAGTACAAATACCCCCCAAATGACCCCTTTTTTGAAAGTAGACATTCCAAGGTATTTAGTAAGATGCATGGGGAGGTTTTTGATGTTGTCATTTTTTCCCACAATTCTTTGCAAAATGAAGATTTTTTTATTTTTTTTTCCCCACAAAATTGTCATTGTAATAGGTTATTTCTCTCACATGGCATGTGTATACCACAAATGACACCCCAAAATACATTCTGCTACTCCTCCTGAGTATTACGATACCACATGTGTGTGACTTTTTCACAGCCTGGCCACATAGAGAGGCCCAACATGCAGGGAGCGCCATCACGTGTTCTAGGAGCATAAATTACACATCTGACTTGTTGACTACCTATTACACTTTTGAAGGCCCTGGAGAACCAGGACAATGACACGTGGCACTGATGACAAATGGCACTGATACGTGGCACTGATGTGGCACTGATACGTGGCACTGATGACAGATGGCACTAATACGTGACACTGATGACAGATGGCACTAATACGTGACACTGATGACAGATGGCACTAATACGTGGCACTGATGACACGTGACACTGATGACAGATGGCACTAATATGTGGCACTGATGACATGTGGCGCTGATGACAAATGGCACTAATATGTGGCACTGATGACACGTGGCACTAATGAAAGATGGCACTAATACAAGGCACTGATGACAGATGGCTCTAATACGTGGCACTGATGACAGATGGCACTAATACGTGGCACTGATGACACTGATGACAGATGGCACTGATACGTGGCACTGATGACACTGATGACAGATGGCACTGATACGTGGCACTGATGACACGTGACACTGATGACAGATGGCACGTGACACTGACAGGTGGCACTGATGACAAATGGCACTATGTGGCACTGATGACAGATGGCATTTATACATGGCACTGGGGACAGATGGCAGGGACAGATGGCAGGGGCAGATGGCAGGACAGATGGCAGGGACAGATGGCAGGACAGATAACAGTGGAGACACTTTTCTTTTTTTTTTTTTTTTTACACTTACCGCAGCAGCGGTTCGCTCTCCCTCCTCACACGCTGTCTCTGTGTGAGGAGGGAGAGCCGACGATGAGAGATGATCTCATATGTTTATATATGAGATCCTCTCTCATTGGTAGAGCGATCGCACTGTAAACGGCCTCTGTCATTGGCTGTTTACGGCGATCTGTGACTGGCCGTGTCCAAGGGACACGGCCAGCACAAAACTTCCGCGATGCGTGCCCGCGGGAGCGCGCAATGCGGAAGTAAACAGGAGGACGTCCAGGGACGCCCTCCCAGCAATTGGAGTCCGCGCTGTAGCCGTCTTTCGGCTATAGCGCGGGCGCCTAGTGGTTAATGGGATCCCAGTCTTGGTCCGTAGAGTTCAATATTGAGTTGGCCCACCCTTTGCATCTTATAACAGCTTCAACTCTTCTGGGAAGGCTGTCCACAAGGTTTAGGAGCAGTGGCGGCCTGTCCATTAGGGGCGCAACCCCTCTAACCCATGCGTCCGGCCCCTAATCTACATGCAGGGTGCCGGACGCATGGATTTCAATGGGTTTTATTTATTTTGTTTGAAGCACATGATTAGAGCCTAAGGCTCTAATTGGCTGAGAGGAGATTGTGTTAGCCGCCGAGGGAAGGAGGAAGGGAAGCCGCCGTGAAGCCGTAGACGCAGGGTGAAGCCGCCACCATGGAGGAGGAGACACAGGAAGGAGCCAAAGCTGCTAGATGGGCAAGTGCGGGAGGAGCGACCGACCGGGGGGTGGCGACGAGTGTCTTGTTTTCTGCCCCCCCCCCCCAAAATATTCAGCACCAGCCACCACTGTTTAGGAGTGTGTGTGTATGGGAATGTTTGGCCATTCTTTCAGATGTGCATTTGTGAGGTCAGGCACTGATGTTGGATGAGAAGGCCTGGTTTGCAATCTCCGCTCTAATTCATCCTAAAGGTGTTCCAATAGGTTGAGGTCAGGACTCTGTGCAGAGCATGCCTGCGCTGCTCTGGCTTGGACAAGCCCGGCTACTCGCGTGGGGCACATACACAAAGACATCATGGTGCCACCCTTCGGCGCGCCTCCCGGAGACACCTGTAACGCCGGGCTGTTAGCAGAGGAGTCCAGGGACACGATAGGACAGGTCCGGCGGGGGGAGCTGATACGTGATCCATTCCCAAGGCCTGATTTTTCACCACTGCCCAGTCCATGTCTGTGTGTATGGACAGAGATATCAGGGCTATGGCTCAGGGATTCCTGGGAATGGGAGTCACAAGATTTCTTTTTTTATTTCCTGCATTACTGTGTTAGGAAACTGTCTTCTTTATGTGAGAGATGGTGTCCTTTCCCCACCCAGAGAGGAGGCAACATGGCCGAGCTTTGGCATCTTCTCTGTACACAAGTCTTTCTCATCTCTCTGTACTGTCAGCTGTGTCCTTAGTCTCTGACCCCCATCTCTTGTAGTAGGTCTGCAGTCTCTTGTAGCATGTCCACACATTCCCTGACCATCTCCTGTATCATGTCCGCACACTCTCTGACCATCCCCTGTAGCATGTCCGCATGCTCCCTGACCATCCCCTGTAGCATGTCCGCAGTGTCTCTGACCATCCCCTGTAGCATGTCCGCAGTGTCTCTGACTATCCCCTGTAGCATGTCCGCAGTGTCTCTGACCATCCTCTGTAGCATGTCCGCAGTGTCTCTGACCATCCTCTGTAGCATGTCCGCAGTGTCTCTGACCATCCTCTGTAGCATGTCCGCAATGTCTCTGACCATCCCCTGTAGCATGTCTGCAGTGTCTCTGACCATCACCTGTAGCATGTCTGCAGTGTCTCTGACCATGCCCTGTAGCATGTCCGCACAGTCTCTGACCATGCCCTGTAGTATGTCCGCACAGTCTCTGACCATCCCCTGTAGCATGTCCGCACAGTCTGTGACCATCCCCTGTAGCATGTCCGCACAGTCTGTGACCATCCCCTGTAGCATGTCCGCACAGTCTGTGACCATCCCCTGTAGCATGTCCGCACAGTCTCTGATCATCTCCTGTATCATGTCCACGTGCTCCCTGACCATCTCCTGTATCATGTCGGCACAATCTCTGACCATCCCATGTAGCATGTCAACATAGTCTCTGACCATCCGTACACTCCCTGACCATCTGTGGGGGCAGTGTTTGGAGTATCTTTATCTGCTGATTGTTAAACTTTCTGGCATACACATATTGCCATTGTTGTGAAGGATCTGGGCCTGCTGTCCCTCCAACCCTTTCTTTCTTTCCTTCTTTTTTCCTTCTTTTTTTCCTTCTCTCTCCTTCCCTCCCTAACCTCCTTTTTTTATTTTTCATTTCTCTCGCCCTCCATCCCTCTTTCTCCCTTTCTTTCTCTCACCCTCCATCCCTCTCTTCCTTCTCCCTCTATTCCTCTTTCATCTCAGACTCTATTTAACCACACCTCCTTTAAGCCAAGCCCAATATTTAGCATAGTTTAAACCACGTCCATTTCCTGCCGCGGTGCTCTCTGCTTTTTTCCACTCCAACTAGACCACGCCTACAAATGAATGCCCCACTCCAAATAAAAAATGCTCCGCCTACAAAGTGTCCCTATTAATTTTTTCTGAATGTTGGTAACTATGCACTTATACAGCTTTCCAAAATGGCATTCATTCTATGTTAAAGCTGTAAGAAAATGGGTGTAGTGTTAAACTTTTCAAACTTCATAGTAAAATTCCACCATTCAGAGCGTAGTTTTAAAACCACGTCTCAGTCTTTAAAGAGGAAGTAAACCCTGATGGCTTTTACTTCCTCTTTTTCCCCTGCAAAGTAAAAGCATAATGGGCTAGTATGCATCGCATACTAGCCCATTATGTTACACTTACCTGCAAAGGAAGCCAGCAATGTCTCAACTGTCCCCGGTATGTGTGGAAGCGTCGATCTTCACCCCTCTTCCTTCCGGGGCCGTGGACTCCAGCTCTCTGACTTGCCCTCCGGCAATTAATGCGCACAGGAGCCGATGGTGACGGCACGGGTCCCTTAGAAACGACGCAAGCGTATATGGTAAAAATCTCCTAAACTGTAAAAGTTTAGGAGATATTTTGAGTACCTACAGGCTTACCTGTAGGTAAAAGTGGTTGTACAGGGTTTACAACCACTTTAATGTCCACCTGGATGGAAATCCCTCTTTGGATGCGATGATCCTTCTGCACAGTGCTGGATTGGTGTAGCAAGCCTGACAGAGAAAGCAGCACCAGCTGCTGCCGCTATGTCACCCAAGCAAACCGCAGGATGGATTGGGCATTCACAGCTTCAACACAAGCTCACACCACTCACTGGAGATGCCGGAAGGAACAGACAATGACATTGAAGAGATGGGAAGCATCCAGTTTCGGAGCCCATCTGGTCTTCAGTGCATACCTTTTCCAAGTTCTACCTGATGTCCAAAGTTCTGCAGATGCAGCTTTCGCTGAAAGATTATTTTAGCAGCACACTGAGTTGGCTCTGGGACCCTTGTTTGGTCTGTTGACACAGTTCTGTTTGCCTTGTTACCCATCCTCTTATTAATTGCTTGAGGAGGTCCCAGGGTCTGATTATCCAGCCTCTGTTTTGTACTGTATGATTTAAGAGGAGTTTCGACTTGTCTGTAAATTCCATTTCTTGGCGTAGAGTACAGGATACAGCCCACCATCCCCTTAGTTCCTGTGTTGCTTTGCTTGCTTAAAAACTGAGGCGTGGGGTAGGGTTATAGGAGCACACCCGGGCGGCAAGTCCAGCAGGCTTTGCCAGTGTCCAGTCTAGAGGTTGATCGATATTTGGCCTTTTTTTTAAGAAATTGGCATCGGCCGATTTATTATGCAAATTCGGACGATTAACACTGACCGCCCTGTGCCCCGTCGACCCACAAGTGTTCCTCCTCCCTTCCCCGCACTCTATTGGCAGAGCGGCGCTTGGCGCTTGCCAGAGCCGCTGAGTGAGTGAAACTGACATATGTAACTGAATGCATAGATGGGACACATGTATGTGGCCCCGCCCCTTTCTTAGGCAGCCCAATCATTGGCTGGTGTTTGATAGCTTTTTCTTGATAACAACATATATGCTGCTTAAAACTCTATATCACCATATATCTTGTGTTTAATTCTGTTTTATCACTACATTGTAGATATGATTGACCCTTTTATAGACACCCCTGAAGGAGACATAGATACTCTGAAATGCGTCGGGTGAACTACGAGATATTTACTGTCAATCGTTGTGGTGATTTCGTACTTTGTACACAATAACTGTAACCATTTCAATAAATTTTATCTTTATTGTATATACTAAGTTTATAGAAAAAAACATATTTTATTAAACAATGTCAGTGCCTTAAAAGTCCATTTAGGGGGATACCCTTTCTTTGTTTAGCCTATAACCCAGGGTCTATGAACATACAGCCTATGTCCTGTCCTATACTGTACTCCAGGTAAGTAAAAAATCCCCTTATTCAGTCACCCCTGACAGCCCAACAAGGGCTGCAGTTAAGTGGTTCTAAAGGCTGAAGGTTTTTTTTTTCTTTTTAAATCTACCTTTAGTATCACTTTAAAGTGGAACTTTAGTCAGAAAATCAAGTTCTGCTACATTACCCCCTTGCAGGTATAACTATGTAAAACATTAAAAATAAGTGCCTATACTGTTTAACCCCTTGGTGCTGGTGCCTTCCGGCCCTTTAAGGGGTTTCAGATTCTGGGAGGTGGGCAGTGTTTATGATTATGTGACCGCTGTGTTGTCAAGGCAGTCACATGATCGGAAAGCTCTGAATCGCAAGAAGCGAGCTGTTAGCTGCCGGTTACTGTGGCGGGAGCGCTCTTGCCACAGCTATGTCTGCCAATTGGTATGCAAATATGCGACCTCTCAGCTCCAAGGCCCACCCACCAGGAGGCCGCATATTTGCGTACTGTCGGCGCCTAGAGGTTAAAATCCAGTACTACACTCTCTCAACCTGCTCTGCACATGCTCAGATTCTCTCTATTTGTAGGCACCATTCTGAAAATGTAGAGGCCGATCTGCTGACAGCCTAATGACATACTGCTACTCAGGGGCTCTAGGCTTCAGCAGCATGGCAGCCTTCATCAAGCAGAAACAAACACTGCTGGAGGCAATTTACAGCACACATTAATTTTAATGGCATAAATATTCATCTGGAATTCATTCATGTTCCTTGATAAAGAATATTATCAATTTGTTATGAGTAAAGTTCCACTTTATGCAACGCAGCCTGGTCCAAAGTCTACCCCAAGCAGGGCTGGACTGGGACAAAAATTTGGCCCTGCACTTCATCCAGACTGGCCCACTTTAATTTTGCAAACACGCACAAAAACAAGTGAAGTGGGAGGTCTAACGTCATGCAGGAACATTGCTACAGCCTCATTGGCTGGCATTGCTGCACAGCCATTGGCTGCCTTTCAACAATGAGACTGAGCCGGGTTGCGCACTATGAAGTGAGGTGTTGGACAGTGCAGATGACAGCTCTCTCCCATGCCGGCCAGATATGGCCAACCCTGATGGCCACCCAAGCCCCCCCTTCATTGTTTATTATCTGTTCTACTTTATTTCTATTATAGGCAATTACAGTGGCGACTCTAGGAAAAATATGTACATGGGGGGCACATAAGATACCACAGTCAAAACTGGGGGGGGGGGGGGGGCAATGATAATTTTTCATGGTATAACTACTTGAAGTCCAGTGATGTGCAGGACAATATAGTGTATATAAGGTACAATATCGTGTATATAGTGCAGGAGTATGTAAGGTACAATATAGTGTATATAGTGCCGGAATGTGTAAGGTACAATATGGTACAGGAATGTGGAAAAGAAAAAACCTTGGATAAAAACATGGCCACACACAAGGACAAAATGGGGCTAAAGTGTAACTATAGCAAGCCATTCTAGATCCAAGCTAAATGAAAAAGGCCTTCACCCTTCACCATTACAAATTGGCAGCATTGTCAAACTGCACTCCCTATAATGTGTGGCCCTCATTCAGTTGCTATAAATCTCAATGTGTATACCTAAAATGATGATACCTTAAACTAGCAACCAGTTTGGGTCTCTCAAGCGAGATTTCCGATTTGTCAGCGGCGGCCGGGGGAAGATACGGGGCCGCGGGCACCCGCTACACAAAAAAAAGATAAAAAGGCGTTTTAGAGCAATTATCAAGGTTTCAGGATATAATACACATAAATCAGTAACAGAGTTCTAGATCAGGGTGAATGCTTACACAGACTGAAAAAAAAAATTGGTGGTGCATGTGTCCCTAATAGATAAGGTACCTCACCCCAGCAAAGAAATTGAAAAAAGGGCCGAGTATAAGGGATTATTGCGGTGCAACAAAGACCCCCAGTAAATAGGCATAACAATTGATGTCCCAATTGATCAATTTTATCTGCATAAAATGATGGTATAGTCGCCAAGGAATCAAAATCAGATTTACCTGTAACAACAAATCAAACACAACAGCATCCCGGTAAGTCCGCATGAATGGACTGCTAGCAATCCTATTTAAAGCCCCCACAAGCTTTCCACCCTTTTTGGGGGGGATCAATTGCATGGGGGAGACCGCACTTGTCTGGTCCTTTTGTACAGTCGCACAGTGATATGCACAGTGTTTATTTGTTTACGTTTTGTCATATTAATAAAAGATCTTTTCTCTTTGTAGAACTACAACCAGTCTGTCATACCCTATCCCCTGAGGAAGCCAATGTTCTGGCGAAACTAGTAGGGTTACTTCAACAACTTCCATCCATTGGTTGTACTGATTTGCCTATGCTCTGTTATTTTTTGTACCCTTTATGAATTGTAATTTTAATCTATTGTAATAAATGTAATAATTAAGTGTTCTTGCATAGCAAGACCACTTACTGTTATCTCACATATATATTATTCTTATTATTATAGCCAAATTTACCACCCTAACTCCTCCCACAGTTTTTACACTACATAGACAAGTAATATACCGAAACGTGCGGATTGTTCCTGAATGGTGTGCTATTACTTTGTGGAACGTTTCGCCGAATGGTTCACGAAATATCGTCGTTTTTGCGGCGAAATTGGTCCCATAGGAATGAATGGGCAAACTAGAGTGGGAGATGACAAAAGCTGGAAAATCAGAACATGATTTCTAAACTGCCGCCACTCCCTCATTTTCAAGCTCACCTACACAAATCTTATATCAAAACGTTCAGCTATCCCTGCTGCCACTAAACATGTCCACGGCTAAGCCATAGTCCTGATAGTTTTCACAATATGACCATTTGTTTGCAACTCACGCCGTCCATTGACATTCATTGAAACTACACTCTAGCCCCTTCAAATTTGAAGGGCAATGTCTAAACTACGACCGTGCCTTCATTTTTAATATTTCAGAGACATACTATACATCAAAATCTAGGTCTGGGTCTTGTGATTCTCACAATATAAAGATCTTCGCTGTAGGATGTATAGTTTTTAAAATACGGCCATTTGTTTAGAGGTCATTTCAGGAAATTTTAGCCATTAATCAGAGTGTACTGTTAGTGTTTGTTTTGTTGCCATGGTTACCAAAGCTTCTGTTATACACAGGGGGGAGGTGGCTGGAGCATCTCAGCTCTGATTACAGAGCCCGGGGGAGGGGACAGACACACCATGTACTGATTTATAATAGAGGAATATGATGGGGCAGTTTTGATGGGGTAATTCTGATGGGGCAGTTTTGATGAAGTAGTATTTGGGAAGCATAAACAGGGCATGAGCGTTACTAGGAAACAGTGGTTGTAAACACAAGATGCTGAGACACCCCAAATGCATGTGACTTCATCTGCTAGACTTGATAATGCTTGTAGACTCCTCCCACAGTTTTTACACTACAGAGACAAGTAATATACCGAAACGAGCGGATTGTTCCCGATTGGTGTGTTATTACTTTGTGGAATATTTTGCCGAATGGTCCACGAAATATCGTAGTTTTTTGCGGCAATATTGGTCCCATAGGAATGAATTGCGAAATGTTCAATGTCATTTAATTGGTGTCCTATTACCTTGTGGAACTTTGTGAAAAGCTGAAAAATACCAGTGTGAATCCGGCCTCAATGTCATTTAATTGGTGTGCTATTACTTTGTGGAACGTTTCGCCGAATGGTTCACGAAATATCGTCGTTTTTGCGGTGAAATTGGTCCCATAGGAATGAATGGTGAAATGTTCAAAACTAGAGCGGGAGGTGACAAAAGCTGACAACCCCATGATCAGCTGAAACATTATGACCGCCCCATGAAAAAAAAAAATATATTTTTGAAAAAAAAAAAATATTTTTGAAAAAAAAAAATTATTTTTGAAAAAAAAAATATTTTTGAAAAAAAAAAATTATTTTCGAAAAAAAAAAAAATATTTTTGAAAAAAAAAATTACTTAAAAAAAAATAATAATTTCGAAAAAAAAAATTATTTTTGAGAAAAAAAAATACTTTTAAAAAAAAATCATTTTTGAAAAAAAAAATCATTTTTGAAGAAAAAAAATCATTTTTGAATAAAAAAAATTCATTTTTGAAAAAAAAAAAATTACTTTTTGAAAAAAAAAAATTACTTTTGAAAAAAATGTTCAGCTCTTTCAGCTAATGATGGAACTTTTTTACTACTATTTATACTTTTTAAAATATTAAGCTTTTTAACACTTTTCACAGTTACTCAAGCCACTCCACCCCCCCCAGTTACTCCGCCCACTCCAGTTGTAGAGGCAAGAACACTTTCACAATTTCCCCAGAAATTGTAGCTTTTCTAGTTTTTTATAATATTGTATTGTATCTTTGGCACCGCAATAATCCCTTATACTCGGCCCTTTTTTCGCTTACACAGACTGCGAATGGCTATAAAAAGCATTTCATGATATTTTAACAAACCGAACAAGTTTAAACTATCTTACATTACTTGTTTTTTGGTACTCCTACACATATAACTACAGATTTAAATTAATACAATTAAATGGCTATTTGGCAGGGCTTAGACAAGAAAACAGGAAAACTCCACCTCAATAACAGCGTAAAACAAAATCAAAGAGGGATGCATAGGAGGCTTTTCTGTCATTCCGTGCAGTATGTTTTTTAGGCAGGAATGTTTACTTTTAAAAGAATTACATGTCTATTTTAATAAATGTTTGTTACAAAATGGCGCACTTGACTTCTCTGTTTTGTATATAGGTTCCGCTACTACCAGAATGTCTGCACTTCCAGTTATTCATTTGTCTGGTGGGACTGGGCCAGATGGGAGAAGGAAATAGACTGGATGGCTCTTAATGGAATCAATATGCCCCTTGCGTTCACAGGGCAGGAGGTTATATGGCAAAAGGTAAGACATTTTAATTAAGTACACACCTTAAAGTAATTGTAAAGGCAGAAGTTTTTTTTATCTTAATGCATTCTATGCATTAACCACTTCAGCCCCAGGTTTGCCCCCTTCCTGACCAGGCCATTCTTTGCGATACGGCACTGTGTCACTTTAACTGACAATTGCGCGGTTGTGCGACGTTGTACCCAAGCAAAATGTATGTCCTTTTTTCCCCAGAAATAGACATTTCTTTTGGTGGTATTTGATCACCTCTGCGGTTTTTATTTTTTGTGTTATAAACAAAAAAACCCAACAATTTTGAAAAAAACACTATTTTGTAGTTTTTGCTAGAATAAATATCTCCAAAAAATAAAAAATTTCTTCATCAGTTGAGGCCGATATGTATTCTACATATATTTTTGACCCCAAAAGAAGAGGATCGGGGCTGCTCTGTGTAAAACCATGGCACGGAGCAGGTAAGTATAGGCATGTTTGTTGATTAAAAAAAACAAAAAACATAGGTTTACAACCACTTTATTGTCACAGCAGTAATCTCCAGACCAGGGCATAGAAGCCAAATATAATGCCAATGATTTCTGTAGAAATTAAGTTATCATTATTTTCCATTTATAAAATATCTTCCATAAAGAAAAAAGAGAAAAGCCATAGAGAAACTCCATAAAACCCAGTGAAACTAACTGAAAATAAGGAGAAACTTGAGCAATAATTCAGTGATCCATTATTGTGTCTTTTATAAGGAGAGGGTCTCGCCACCATTCACTCTCTGCTCTCACCTGGAAAAGTGGTCCTGTCACAGACCTAGCCGGGACAGAGGCTGTTGGAGAGGACTGTATGCAAGCCTGTTGCCTTTTGATTATGGGCCCTGGATTTTCAATGGATTCATTCTGTTGGGACACATCCTGTGAGGAGATGCTGGTGTCATCAACCTGTGTTTATGTTAATTGAATGAGCTAATGACATTGTCCTCTATACAATGTAGGAGACGGGACGACTGCCATTGTGTTGATATAACTGTGTGAAGCTCGGTGACCACAAGTCTGGGCGAAAGGTCATGTCTCAGTCACCTAGGCTGTATAAAGGATTAGATAATTAGCTCATGTTAATTGGTTACGTTTGTATTGTTAGAGTAATCTTCTCCTGTGTATATAAGACTGTATTCTGGTTCTGAATAAAGTCAGTTCTTGGTAGCAACAAGCAAGTGTCGCCTTGTTTGTGCTCAGAGAGGTTGGGATATCTGTATACAGACTGGGAGGAAGTGGTATATGACGGAAGCACTCAAGCGGAGTGTGGGACGTTCCGTGACAGGTCCTATTTGAAAATGGGTCAATCAGCACCTTTCCCTGATGGGAGGTTCTTCTGAAATCGGTGCTTATGAAGCAGCCACATGGGCGCGGCGAAATGCATCAAAGGAGGGAGCATAGTGATGTCATTGCACTAAGCAGGGAGCCTGACTATCGATCTGGTGTATAGAGATGGAAGTCTGAGGCGTTTTTAACTACTTACTGACCAGCCACTGCAGTTATACTGCAGCAGGTTGGCATGGCTGCACGAATCGCCGTCATGGTACGTCGGCTCTTCAAAGCGCTATAGCAGGCGCGTGCACACGCCCCCGGAGGTGCGTGTCCCGGAGCTGATTCGCGTGTCATGGCGCCATCGCCACCGGCCACCCGCGATCGCGGGCACGAGAGCCAGAACCGGGATTTGTGTGTGTAAACACACAAATCCCTGTTTTGACAGGGGAGGAGAAACGGATTGTCTGTTCCTACTAAGTAGGAACAACGATTTGGCTCCTCCTCTAGTCAGTCTTATCCCCTCACAGTTAGAAACACACCTAGGGAACACATTTAACCCCTTAATCGCCCCCTAGTGTTAATCCCTTCCCTGCCAGTGACATTTACACAGTAATCAGTTGCTATTTCTAGCAATGATCGCTGTATAAATATCAGTGGTCCCAAAAAAGTGTCAAGTGTCCAATCTGTCCGCCACAATGTCGCAGTCCTGCTAAAAATTGCAGATCGCTGCCAATACTAGTAAAAAATAAATAAATAATAAAAATGCGATAAATCTATCCCCTATTTTGCAGACGCTAAAAAACTTCTTCTAAAAATGTATTTTTTTTTTTTTTTTTTTTTTTTACCAAAAATATGTAGAAGAATACATATTGGCCTAAACTGATGAAGAAATTTTGTGTTTTATATTTTTTGGGGGGATATTTATTATAGCAAAAAGTAAAAAATATTGCTTTTTTTTCAAAATTGTCCGTCTTTTTTTGTTTATAGCGCAAAAAATAAAAACCGCAGAGGTGATCAAATAGCACCAAAAGAAAGCTCTATTTGTGGGAAAAAAAGGATATACATTTTGTTTGGGTACAACGTCGCACGACCGCACAATTTTTTTATTGCACTATGTGGAGTTTTCTCTTTGCCTTAACATCAAATAGGTCCAGGTGAGAGCGGAAAGTGAATGGTGGTCGGACCCTCTCCTTATGATGACACAATAATGGATTACTGAATTATTGCTCAAGTTTCACATGATATGTGTTTGATTCATTTTGGTATATTTTGAATTATATTTTGGGTTTATTTATGCAATTTGTGTTTTTGTTATATACAGTATCTCACAAAAGTGAATACACCCCTCACATTTTTGTAAATATTTTATTATATGTTTTCACGTGACAACACTGAAGAAATTACACTTTGCTACAATGAAAAGTAGTTAGTGTACAGCTTATATAACAGAGGAAATTTGCTGTCCCCTCCAAATAACTCAACACACAGCCATTATCGTCTAAACTGCTGGAGTCCTTTTCCACTCCTCCATGACGACATCACGAAGCTGGTGGATGTTGGAGACCTTGCGCTCCTCCACCTTCCATTTGAGTATGCCCCACAGATGCTCAATAGGGTTTAGGTCTGGAGAGGTTTTTGGCCAGTCCATCACCTTTACCCTCAGCTTCTTTAGCACAGCAGTGGTCATCTTGGAGGTGTGTTTGAGGTTGTTATCATGTTGGAATACTGCCCTGCGGCCCAGTCTCTGAAAGGAGGGGATCATGCTCTGCTTCAATATGTCACAGTACATGTTGACATTCATGGTTCCCTCAATGAACTGTAGCATCCCAGTGCCAACAGCACTCATGCAGCCCCAGACCATGACAGTCCCACCACCATGCTTGACTGTAGGCAAGACACACTTGTCTTTGTACTCCTCACCTTGTTGCAGCGACACACGCTTGACACCATCTGAACCAAATAGGTTTATCTTGTCTCAGGACATGGTTCCAGTTAGTCTGCTTGTCTTCAGCAAACTGTTTGCAGGCTTTCTTGTGCATCATCTTTAGAAGAGGCTTCCTTCTAGAACGACAGCCATGCAAACCAATTTGCTGCAGTGTGCGGCGTATGGTCTGCGCACAGACAGACTGACCCCCCCCCCTTCAACCTCTGCAGCGATGCTGGCAGCACTCATACGTCTATTTTCCAAAGACAACCTCTGGGTATGACGCTGAGTACGTGCACTCAACTTCTTTGGTCAACCGTGGCGAGGCCTGTTCTGAGTGGAACCTGTCCTGTTAAACTGCTGTATGGTCTTGGCCACCATGCTGCAGTTCAGTTTCTGGGTCTTGGCAATATTTTTATAGCCTAGGCCATCTTTATGTACAGTAGAGCAACAATTCTTTTTTTCAAATCCGCAGAGAGTTCTTTGCCGTGAGGTGCCATGTTGAACTTCCAGTGACCAGTATGGGAGAGTGAAAGTGATAACGCCAAACTTAACACACCTGCTCCCCATTCACACCTGAGAATTGTAACACTAATGAGTCACATGACCCCAGGACGGGAAAATGACTAATTGGGCCCAATTTGGACATTTTCACTTAGGTGTGTACTCAGTTTTGTTGCCAGTGGTTTAGACGTTAATGGCTGTGATTTTAATTATTTTGAGTGGACAGCAAATTGACACTGTTATACAAGCTGTACACTAAGAGCCCATTCACACAGGGGCAACTTTGGATCCGACTTCAAGTCGCCCCAAGTCGCCCCTAGTCGCCTCAAGTCGCGCTACACGAAAAAATCAATGTAAGTGAATGGATCTGTCTTAATGCACACTACTGCAGTCGCTCCGACTTCAGAAAAGGTTCCTGTACTACTTCAATCCGACTTGAAGGCAACTTGTACCCATTGATTTCAATGGAAGTTGCCTCCAAGTCTGATCACTGTTCATACTGAGGCAACTTTACAGGAAGCAGAAAAGAAACAGAAAGTAATTTCCTCCACTAAACAGCCAGCCCCCTCCTTCTCACACACAGCTGATAAGCTCTGATTGGCCACTTGTAAAGTTCCCTGTCCTGGAGGCGACTTCAAGTTGTGTTGTAAGTTGCCCCAAGTCGTGCTGTGATTCATACTCAAGTCGTGTCCAAGTTGCCTCCCAAAGTCGCGCTGGAAGTCGTGTTGCCCCTGTGTGAATGGGCTCTAACTACTTTTCATTGTAGCAAAGTGTCATTTCTTCAGTGTTGTCACATGAAAATATATAATAAAATATTTACAGAAATGTGAGGGGTGTACTGGTGGGGCCCCCTGTCAGAACACAATAGCTTAGCAGGGGAGATTGCTGTACTAGCATCAGATTGTTAGTACAGCGGCTACGACCTGAGCTGTCAGGTTTTTTGGTTGAACGAAAAAAACCTGCTAGGGTGTACTAGGCATAATAACATGGGCCATGACAGGTCCTCTTTATGGAGAGATCTGAAGTCTTATTGGCCCAAAATCTCTCCTCTGGCCTCCAATGCAGCCGATCAGGCACATCAGTCTGATCGGCTGCTTTCCTGGCCGTAAACGGCCAGGTAAACAAAGAGCCAGGCCCTAAAGTGACAAAATCATTGTCACTTCTGGGGTCTCAGAGAGGGAGGAACAATGTCAGTTCCTCTCTCTGTGTAGTGACGCCATCGCTGCCGGTCGCATCGCCACCCCAGAAGTGATCGAGTGGTGGTTCAGCCACTCGAATAACTTCCGCTAAACAGGGAATTACCGGCTGCAAATTTTGATACTGGGATGACGCCTGCAAGCGCCGGCATCATCCCGGGTAAAACCACTTCAACCTAAGGACGCCCATGGACGTCCTACGGTATTGAAGTGGTTAAACCTTCTAAAGCAAAAATGCATTTAGTTTTTTGGAGGATTGGTAGACCGTAAAGTGCGCCTCAGGGTCTGTCTTTTGTCTGTGATCCAGATGGCGAGATTACTTCCACCCTGGTTTTGTGATATGATAATCAATCGCAGCACTTGGCCCTTCTGTGAATTTGCTATGTATTCATATGGTGTATATACAGGGCATCTCAAATTTGAATATCATTAAAAAGTTTTATTTCAGTAATTCAATTCAAAAAATGAAACTCATAATAATCTTTTTTTTTTTTTTTTTTTTTTCTTGTTCCAAACATTTTTATCGGTAAATAGAAAATGTAAATGAACATACAGTATAATTTTACAGACATACATATTTGTTGAATGACATTGTTTCACATTGTTTAGGAAACGTTGTAGTAATCATAGCGATAGAACGATCAATGAGCATAATATAACTGAGAACAGGAATTTAAAGGAGAGACTGTTGTACAGTTTAGAGTTAGACACTTTATAGTTGACTTTAAATGGAAAGCTATATCTACTCATCTGTGTCTTTTGTTCTTGTTGTGAGCAAGGTCGTAAAGAAGCAACTGAGAAAGACTTATGTGTGAAATGAATGAGTTTAACTAGGTTGCGTGTGGCCAGCACATGCATTGTGGTTGAGGTGGGTGAGGTCGTTGGGTTGAACTGGGATAGAGTGGAATGTTTGTGGTTTAAGAAATTGTGGATATGAAAGGGGGAGACGGTATGTGGTCATAATAGATTATAGAGGTAAAAGGTAGGGGGTTGGGAAGGGTAAATGGGAGAGGGAGGAGGTAAAAAAAAAAGGGAGAGGGAATTGGGTAGCTTTTATATATCTTCTCTTTTCTATATAATTTGTATAGTTTATATGATAAGTTTTACAGGGTTTAGTAGCCAAAATCTAGCCTATTGGGGTGAAAGTAAAGCAGGTTTCGATGGTCTCAACATTGGTGGACAAATGGGTTTATTTAGGTTTGGGCAGTATGGGAGGAGCTCATTTCCCTAATGTATTCATTGGGAGAACAAAAGTGGATCCAGGGAGCCCAGATAGAGGTGTAATTGGAAGGAGAGTCATGTGAGATTGCAATGAGTTCCTCCATGACTGATATTTTGTCTACGCGTTTATACCAGTCTGATAATGAAGGAATTGCTGAAGTACCCCATAGCGTGGGTATACACATTTTAGCAGCATTAATTAGCATCATGGCCAATGACTTAAAGTAGGGCAAGTCTTTGGAAACTTAGTGAGGGAGAAGATATTGAGCTGGTGTCTGATCTAGGGAGTGGGTGGTTATTGTTAGGTCGTGTATCCTAGTCCAAAAGGGTTCAATGAGGGGGCATTCCCACCAAATGTGGAGGCAACTGCCAATTGTCTTTTTGCATCTCCAGCGTTAATTTGGGATAGATTTGTCTATTTTGTGTAGAAGAGAAGGAGTGCGATACCAGCAGGATAGAATTTTGTAATTGTTTTCCTGTATGGAAACGTTGATAGACCCTTTGTGGATATGTCTGTGAATTTTTTCCTATTGAGTATCGGATATTTCCATGTTTAAATTGTGAGCCAAATTTTTGCATGTATGTGCTTAATCTGCCTTTTTGTCGTTCCACAAAAGGTTATGCAGAGCTTAAATTATAAAACAAAAGGAGCTGCACTGGTAGTGAGTGGAACAATGAATATAAACCAAAAAAATAAGTGAAAAACTGTACAAACTAAAACATGCAAGGTGCAAAATAAAAAAGTGTCACACCAAAATTGCTGAGCTGAAATGACATGCCTTTGGGGTGTGGAGTTAGTGCAAAGTTGTTTGAATGGAGTTAGTGAAGAGGATAGGTTGTGTTTGCGTTTAATAGAATGAACAAAGTGCTGAAGCTGCATGTATTCCCATTCTGATAGATGAAAATTGGCCCAGTGAGAATTCAAGGTTTCGTACGATAGGAACTTTTCATTTTGGATGAGATGAAAAATCTGTAGACCAATGACTGGTTGTTCTCCAAAACAGGGATGGTTTGCCATGCCTGGAGGGAAGTCTGGATTGTTTAAAATAGGAGAAAGCGGACCCGGGGTTGAAGAAAGTTAACATTTATTTCATGACTCCTGAAAGCTTTGATGGGTTGGTCCAATAAAAGGGTGTACTTTTAGGTCTGGTGAGATTAGATTACGTCGAATCCAAGGTGTGCTGGATAAATGATATTGGGAGAAGATGTTTTCCAAGTCTACCCAATCTATTATTCTTTACAAATGACAAGCCCTATAGTAGTGGTGTATGTTAGGGAGACCTATCCCTCCTTTGTGTTTGGGCTTGACTAGCTGGCGTTTATGATTCCATAGGAAAGCCCTACAAGCCGTTCAGAGGGAGCTAAAGAAGGTGTTTGGTAGGCGAATATTCGAGAGAGAATGTTCATTTAAATGATTGCTGCTCTGCCAAACCAAGAAAAGTGGGATTTATTCCAGTTTTTGAGGTCTTCCATGGTTTTCTTTAGGATTGGGATGTAGTTAGTAGAATATAGATTGGAGAGGTTTGTCGTGAGATAGATTCCTAGGTAAATTATGGCATCTGAGTGCCAAGAAAATTGAAAGTTACGTTTTCAGAGATGGACTTGGGAATCCGGGAGTGTGATATTTAACCACTTCAATACAGGGCTTTTATACACCCTTCCTTCCCAGACCAAATTTTAGCTTTCAGCGCTCTCACACTTTGAATGACAATTACTCAGTCATGCTACACTGTACCCAAACCAAATTTTTATCATTTTTTTCTCACAAACATAGCTTTCTTTTGGTGGTATTTAATCACTGCTGTTTTTTTTATTTTTTGCAATATAAGCGAAAAAAGGGAGACATTTTTGAAAAAAACCCACTTTTTTTTAGTTTCTATTGTAAAATTTTGCAAATAAGTAATTTTTCTTCATAAATTTGGGCCAAAATGTATACTGCTACATATCTTTAGTAAAAATAACCCAAATTAGTGTATATTATTTGGTCTCTGTGAAAGTTATAGAGTCTACAAGCTATGGTGCAAATCATTGAAAAATGATCACATCTGATCACACCTGATGTACTGAAGGCCTATCTCATTTCTTGAGGCCCTAACAAGCCAGGAAAGTACAAATACCCCCCAAATTACCCCTTTTTGGAAAGCAGACATTCCAAGGTATTTAGCAAGAGGCATGGTGAGCTTTTTGAAGTTGTAATTTTTTCCCACAATTCTTGGAAATTTTTTTTTTTTTGCACAAAATTGTCATAATAACAAGTTATTTCTCTCACACAGCACATGCATACTTGCAATGACACCCCAAAATACATTCTGCTACTCCTCCTGAGTATAGTTGATACCACATGTGTGAGACTTTTACACAGCCTGGCCACATACAGAGGTCTAACATCCAACTAGCACTGTCAGGCGTTTTACGAGCATAAATTGCACATCTCATATGATGACAACCTATCACACTTTTGAAGGCCCTGGAGTACCAGGTCAATGGAAACGCCCACAAAATGACCCCATTTTGGAAAGCTAACACCCCAACATATAATCTATGAGGCATAATTAGTCTTTTGAATGGTTCATTTTTTTCCCGAAGTTTTTGGAAACTGTGGAAAAAAATGAAAACGCATTTTTTTTTACACAAAGTTGTCCATTCATAAGATATTTCCAACACATAGCATGTACATAGCAAAAATGACACCCCAAAATACATTCTGCTACTCCTCCTGAGTGTGGCGATACCAAATATGTGAGACTTTTACACAGCCTGGCCACATACAGAGGCCCAACATTGAAGTAGCTCCAGGCATTCTAGGAGCATAAATTACACATCTCATTTCTCAACCACCTATTACAATTTTGAAGGCCCTGGAGCACCAGGACAACGGAAACGCCCACAAAATGACCCCATTTTGGAAAGCTAACACCCCAACGTATAATCTATGAGGCATAATTAGTCTTTTGAATGGTTCATTTTTTTCCCGAAGTTTTTGGAAACTGTGGAAAAAAAATGAAAACGCATTTTTTTTACACAAAGTTGTCCATTCATAAGATATTTCCAACACATAGCATGTACATAGCAAAAATGACACCCCAAAATACATTCTGCTACTCCTCCTGAGTATGGCGATACCACATGTGTGAGACTTTTACATAGTCTGGCCATATACAGAGACCCAACATCCAGGTAGCACTGTCAGTTGTTCTAGGAGCATACATTACACACAAATTCCTGCCAACCTATCACATTGTTGAAGGCCCTTCATATTTCTAACACATAGCATGTACTGTACATACCAATTACAAACCAAAATACATTCTGCTGAGTAAAGGGTAAAGAAAAGATTACCTGCAGTTTTAGTAGTGCAGTGGTCCACAGAGAAGAGCATCAGTCCAGGCAGCAGGCAGGAATGTGGACAGCGACAGCAAAACAGGCAGCAGGCAGGAATAGTCAGTACAGGTAGAGATGTCAGCACAGCCAAAGCATTAGTCCAGATAGCAGGCAGGGATGTGGTCAGCAGCAGCAAAAGGATCAAAGGATCGTCCATGCAGCAGGCAGGAATACTGTCCATAGTTAGTACATGCAGCAGGCAGAGGTATGGTCAGCACAGCCAGAGTATTTGTCCAGGGTGCAGGCAGTACCATCAAGCTTAGGGCATCGGTCAGGAAAGAATGGGGACAGAGGTAGACGCTTCTCCCACCCAAATCGCTTTGAAGCCTCCGGGCAACCAGACCCTGTTATGGGAACACAGAAAACCATAAACTGGTTTTCTGAACTCCGAACACTCTGGAGCCCCTCACATATATGAGACCCCTGTGTAGCAGGGTGAAAGATCAATCCAAGGGGCAGGCAAAAACATGGTCAACAGGCCGAGGTCAGTGCAGGTAAAAGGCAGAAATAGACGGTAG
This sequence comes from Aquarana catesbeiana, assembly GCF_042186555.1. NCBI lineage: Eukaryota > Metazoa > Chordata > Amphibia > Anura > Ranidae > Aquarana > Aquarana catesbeiana. Next base: position 115,088,137 of record NC_133335.1, on the reverse strand, counting down.
GCAGAGGCATAGTCGATACAGTCCAGGGTCAGTTCACGTGAAAGGCAAAAATATGGCGGAAAAACAATGCAGACGGTAGGCAGAGGCATAGTCGAGAAACAGGCCAGGGTCGGTTCACATGGAAGGCAATAATATGGTTGGTTGAGGAAGGGAAATATTCAGGACAGAAATTAAAAACGGGAAATGGCAGTATTAGAGATATGTACTAATAATTTTCCAGAGTGTGATATCGCCTGAAGCATTCTCCGATGCAAAGGCCAGGTTGGGAGGGACAGTCGGTACAATGGAAGCTGGTATCTTTCCTAATTCCTCTTTTGGTGCACACCCGACATTTTTTTGGCGTCGTCTTCCGGATCCTGTTGATGGAATATGGTCTGGGAAATGCCGCTCATGTAGTCTGCTGACAGAATCGGAGCTTTCTGGGGGGGGGGGATACTTGCTGATAAATCAGGGCAGTGACAATGTCTTCAATAAACTTTATGAAGGTGGTGGGTGTTTCTGTGGATTTTTGGTAGATTATGAAAGAATTTAAAAGGGCCAAATGAAAAAAGTAAATTGCGACTTTTTTGTACCAGAATAAGGATTTTCTTGTTGAAAGATAGGGCTGCAACAACTGATCGTTTAAATCCACCCCCCCCCATGTATTTTATTGTACTCAGTGATACAGGTAGGCTTGCGAACGGTACCGCGTCTTCTGTGAAGTTCCACCGAGGTGTCATTGTGGATGGTGGACATGATGTACACGTCTTTTCTATCCCTCCACTTCACAGCCAACACTTCTTCGTTCCTCAAGCTTGTCGATTCCCCCCTTGGAATGTTTGTGGTGACAAGACACTGTGGGAAGCCCTTTCGTTTTTTTCTAGTTGTACCACAGGCCAAAGTTTGTTTGAGATATAGGTGGCGGAGAAGGAGCAAACTCGTATAATAATTATCCATATAAATATGGTACCCCTTTTGGAGGAGTGGGAATGCCAACTCCCAAACAATTTTCCCACTTATTCCCATGTACGAGGGACACTCAGGGGGCTGGAGCTGGGAATCTTTCCCTTCGTACACGCGGAATGCGTACACATAACCGGTGGCACTTTCACAAAGCTTGTTAAGCTTCAAGCCATACCTCGCCCTCTTACTGGGGATATATTGCTTGATTCCCAGCCGGCCTGTGAAATGCACCAGGGATTCGTCCACAGATATATTTTTTTCAGGGACATAAACTTCGGCAAACTTCTGGGGAAAAAAAAAGAATTAGGAGGCGAACTTTATATAATTTGTCAAAGTTTGGGTGATTTCGGGGGGGGGGCACTGTGAGTTGTCATTGAAATGCAAGAAGCGCATTATGATTTCGTATCGGGACCTGGACATGGCTGATGAAAAAACTGGCATATGGTGGATGGGTTTGGTCGACCAATACTTATGAATTTCATTTTTTTTTTGTAAGCCCCATGTTCAGGGTTAGGCCTAAAAACAATTTTAGCTCCACTACTGTTAGCGGTCTCCACTCAAAAGGGCAGGCATAGCTGGAGCTGGGGTTGGTTGCAATAAATTGTTGGGCAAACAGATTAGTTTGGTCCACGATGCCTTGAATCAATTCGTTCGGGAAAAATAAATTTAAAAAATCCATTTGTGAAAATCCTGCAGTGTTGACCTGCACACCCGGCTGTGCTGTAAAAGGGGGGATCGTGGCTGACCCTGTGGTAGAAGGCAGCCACAATGGGTTTGCCAAGGAATCTGGAAGATGGGTTTGGGCCCTACTTCTTTGGCGTACACTTGTGCTGGGCCTTTCCTCCTGGGGTCTAGCAGCGCTTGTACTGGGCCCCTCCTCCTGGGGTCTACCGCCGCTGGCACTGCTGGTAGCTGCCTGGTGTTCAGACCGTCGTCTTTTTGGACAGACTACTTCCTCCTCTGATTCGGATCCTGATGTGCTGCCTTCGGGGGGCTCATATTCCGAATCAGAACCAGAATCTGAACTGAGCGGTGAGAGCTCCCCGTTGCTCTCATCGGTCAGACTCAATATCTGGTATGCCTCTTCTGGGGTGTACATCTTTCTGGACATAGTGGCTGACTGGCTGTATGTACTCTGGTGGCAAGTGATGAGGTGGCGGGTACTCTGGTGGCAGGTGATGAGGTGGCGGGTACTCTGGTGGCAGGTGATGAGGTGGCGGGTACTCTGGTGGCAGGTGATGAGGTGGCGGGTACTCTGGTGGCAGGTACTCTGGTGGTGAGGTGGCGGGTACTCTGGTGGCAAGTACTCTGGTGGCAGGTGATGAGGTGGTGGGTACTCTGGTGGTAGGTGATGAGGTGGCGGGTACTCTGGTGGCAGGTGATGAGGTGGCGGGTACTCTGGTGGCAGGTGATGAGGTGGCGGGTACTCTGGTGGCAGGTGATGAGGTGGCGGGTACTCTGGTGGCAGGTGATGAGGTGGCGGGTACTCCTGATGGACAGGTACTCTGAGGTGACAGGTACTCTTTATTTAGGAGGGGCGATCTGGGCACAGTAGTACATATGTAATAAGTAACTCACTGTTAGCTGATCTCTTCTCCTCACACTGGATCGGTGTGTGAGGAGAAGAGCCCAGCAACAGCAGTTACTGACAGTGTTTGTTTACATTAGTGACCGGCTGTGATTGGACACAGCCGGTCATGTGATGAAGAGCCATGTCATTGGCTACAGTGATCGGGGCTGAGCTGTATCCAGGGGAAAAGCCTCAGCCCCGATCACCGCCCTGATCACCGCTCTCTTCCGCCGGAACCCGCACAATACACGCCGCTTCCCAATGCCGCTCTGCATTGACATCTGCCGTTACCGACGCCCCGCCGCCGCCGCTTCAATACCCCCATCGGGGAACGGCTGTGTCCTGGGGGCCCGCAGTAGCGGCGGAAAGCCGAGGCCGTCATATGACGTCCACCCAGGATGGGAGATCCCATCTGTGGACGTCATTTGACTATGGCCGGGTATTGAAGCGGTTAAGGCTTGTGTTTTAGAGTAGTTGATTTTAAAGTGCGCTATGAATTGGAATAAGCAAAGGTCTTTTAAGAGGTTAGGTAAGGTTATATGAGGTTCCGTGAGAAACAAAATGTCGTCAGCAAAAGCATCTAGTTTGTATTGTTTGTCTTCCACGGAAACTCCCCTGATGTCTGCGTTTTTACGAATTCGATGAAGAAGGGGTTCAAGGGTAAGAATAAATAGTAGTGAGGAGAGTGGGCATCCTTGGCATATGCCATTTTTAATGGTAAAGGTGCTTGACAGGAAGCCATTGACACAGACTTTAGCCGTTGGGTTTGTATAAAGAGACATTATTAGTCTAATTAAACGGCTACCCAAGCCTAATGCATGGAGTACAGCTTCAATATCCCAGGCTAACCTGTCACACCTTTTCAGCGTTCAGCGATGGCAAGAAAACCTGTTTTGTTCTAGTAAGCCAGTATTGAATGTTCAATTTTTTTTTAGGGTGTTATCCCTTGCTTCTCTGCCTGGAACAAATCCCACTTGGTCTTTTGAGATAAGTCCTGTGATCAGGGGGAGAATGCGGTTTGATAAGATTTTCAAATCTGTGTTTAGTGTGGATATGGGGCGATAATTAGCGGCAGTTGTAGTGTCTTTTTCCGGGTTTAGGTATAACAGCAATATGAGCTTCTAGGAGGCTATGGCCTAGGATGTCAGAATTTGAAAGTTGGTTGAATGCTCGTAGGAAGGGGTTGGTTAATGAATCTGGAAAGGTTTTATAATAGGCCAAGAAAAAGCCGTCTGGGCCTGGACTTTAGCCTACTTTCATTTGTTTAATCACTATGGCAAATTCTTCGGCTGTTAGGGGAGCGTCTATGCTATTGGCCTGCTGTTGGGTAATTGAGTGTGGACAATATTGTTGGAGGAAAATCATCCTGTATGATATGCTTTCTTGACCTGTTGTTTGGTGGTTTCAGTTCAGGATTAAGATGGTAAAGGTCAGAGTAGTAATGTGCAAAGTGGTCTGTGATGTCATTGTTGGCCGAAAGCACTTATCCAGAAGATGTGCGTAAGGTATGGATTGTATTGTTTGATTTTTGTGATAGCAGTGCTCTGGCTAAGAATTTTCCACGTTTGTTGCTGTGCTCATAAAAGAGCTTTTATGAAAGGGTGAATTTCCTTCTGACCTTTATTGCCTAGTTCCTCAGTTTAAGTTCCGTCTGAATGTGTTGGGCCTTCGTTAATTTGTGTGTTTTTTTGAGGTTCAGGATTTGTAATAAAAGTTTGTTTATAATTTCTTGATTGGTCCTTTTACACATTTGTGTGCTTCCCATTGGGTTAGGGGATTGGTATCAGGAGTGTTGTTGAATTCAAAGAATTTGGAGATATGGTTTTTGATGATTGAAGTGTGAACGGGGTCTGTGAGCAAGGAAGAGTCTAATCTCCAGGTTTTAGTGTATTGAATATGTTCGAAGAATGTTATTGTGATTGAGGTTGGATGGTGGTCTGATATGAACATGGGTTCGATACTAGGGGAATGGTAGGTCTTTTTTTTTATTTTGAATAGGTAATCAATTCTGCAATTTTGATTAGGGGAGGGGCGGAATAGAAGGTATAGTCCTCAACTCCTGGGTGTAGTATACGCCACGAGTCCTGTAGTGAGCGTTCCTGTAATTGAATTTTGATTTGACGTAGTGCTCTATATGATAGAGAAGATGTGCCCTGAGGATGTGTCTTCGAGTGGGTTAAGGGCTACATTGAAATTTCCTCCTAGGATGAGTATTCCGGATTGGAAAGAGGCTTGTGTTGTTGTTATGTTACAGAAGAAACTGACTTGGGCTGTGTTGGGGCTGTGAATATTGGCTATTTTTTTAAAAACATAGCGTCCGTCTTCATCTATTGATGTGTCAGAGATAGCTAAGGGGAGGTGTTTAGAGAGGAGGATGGAGACCCCTTTTGTTTTGGCTAAATTATTGGTCGCATGGTAAGCGTTGGGGAAGTCTTTGTCATTTTGGGTGTGTTGTCTGATTTGTCTGCTTTTAATTTCCGCATATATAACAGGAGTTGAGACCTTTTCTGAGGGAGATTAAGGCCTTTTGAATTGAGAGAGTCTATTTTGAAGTTTGCAGTTTTGGAGTTTGTCTCTATGGGAGGCATTGTGCGTAATTTCAGTGTGTGAAATGGGGGGAAGAGAGAATCTGCATAGCCCCATGGAGGGTTGACTCAGTAAGATGCATCTGGGTGAGACGGAGTCTTACATGGGACGTATGTGTGTCGTAGAGAAAGTGGGTATCTGGAGTATGTTCACTGTCTTAACCTTATTAGGGGTAATTGCTGCGTACTTTTGTGTGGTTGGTACCCAGAGGTAGACGCTTAGCTCCCTGCTAATAGGGTTAGCCTGAGTGACAAGGCGTGAGATTGCGTGACACAAGTCCAAAAGTCCCCCCCCCTTTTTTTTTTTCTTCCTCCCTCTCCCTCCCTTCCCCCTTTTTTTTTCTTTTTTTTAAGGGGTTCAAATTGGCAAAGGTGGGGTTCTGAGTCAACTTTCCACGCAAGTTCTATTTTTACAATATTACTTTATAACCAGTATATGCATGACCTGTAAGAGAATGAGAACCAGTGCATCAATGAGACTTTGCAATGCACAAATGAGTATGAGCTGGGGAATAAAGTGATATAGAGAGTGATTGGATGTGGTACCTATCTCTATCCCATAGAGTGGAGTACATTTCAGAGACATGATGGGCTCACTTCAGTCTATAGGCATGACCTAAGTTAGACGGTGTATTCTGCTGAGGCTATATCTTAAAGCAGGATACAGGGATGGAGTTGACTGCATTAAGATGAGCAGAATTGACAGGAAACGCTGACTAGAATGGGTAGGTGTAGGTGTCATAACAAAAGAAACAAACCAAAATAGCATTACCAGGATAATGTAGGGCCAAACCAGCTTGAGATGATAGTTTAACTGGTGAGGGGTGAGAAAATATTGACTATTGGAACTCTGTCCACAAAATGCTGAGCAATTCTAAACGGACCTTTTGATTGTGGAGATAGTCCTTTCTGGCCAACCGACGCTCCCCAGGAGGATGCTGGAATGCTTCCTCCTCCTGGGGAGCATCGGTTGGCAGGAGGTGGTGATGAGCGAGGAGGGGAGCGACATCTTCTGTATGGATGTGGACCTCTTTGGTGGTGAACTTCCGTTGGTTCATCCCTGCGATGTGGAGAGGGATGCATGTCGTGGCGCCAATCTGGAATTGCAGTTGGAGGGATGCCCAGGTATTCACAGAATGTCTTCAGGGTGCCCGCAGTGTGCTGTATGACTGGGTGTACCTGCCGAGAGGCAAAATGGAAACTTCCACCTGTAAGGAATGTCTTTCTCTGAGAGCTTCCAGTGGAGGGCGTAGATCTTTACGCTTTTGGAGGGTGATCTGAGAGAGTTCTTGAAAAAGTTTGATCTCCATTCCATGGAAGAGAATTCTTCCTCTATTTTTAGCCCTTCTTAGGATTTCTTCTTTGAGTTTGAAGTTAACGATGCAGCCTATTATATCTCTTGGAGGGTCTGTGTCTCTACCTTTGGGACGCAGGGCTCGGTGTAAACGCTCCATTTCTAGCTGGGTGTCCAAAGGTCTCCCTAGTAGATCATTAAAAATGGCAAGGGTCGCTTCAGTGAGATGAGCAGCTTCCACTGATTGAGACAAACCTCTTATCCTGATATTATGTCTGCGTCCTCTGTTCTCCAAATCTTCTAGGTGTCTGTGAAGATCTCTTAATTGGGAGGAGTGTGCATCTAGGGTCTGTTGAGCCTCATGGATAACAGTGTCATGGCGGTCGGTTGTTTCTTCAACATTCTCAAGCCTGGATCTCATAGCCTGCATGTCTAGACGGAGGTCTGATATGGCAGCAGAGAGGGTGTCTTTTATGTCCATGGTAGCTGCTTTTAGGTCATCAAGGCAGAGGGACTTGGCTGCTGGAGTAGAGGGTTCGAGTCGTGGTTTTCGGGCAGTTCTCGACAGGCTCCTGCTTGCTGCCCTGGAAGCACCGGAGGCCTGTGTAGTACGTGTCGCCTTGCTGGAGCGAGAGCGGATGTTGGCTTACTGAAAAGTATGTTCATGTACAGTATAGTATGCACTCACTACTTGGTTGGGGTTCCTTTTGCATGAATTACTGCATCGTTGTGGCATGACATGGAAGCGATCAGCCTGTGGCACTGCTGAGGTGTTATGTAAGCCCAGGTTGCTTTGATAGCGGCCTTCAGCTTGTCTGCATTGTTGGGTCTGGTGTCTCTCATTTTCCTTTGACAAAACCCCACAGATTCTCTATGGGGTTTATGTCAGGCGAGTTTGTTGGCCAATTGAGCACAATGATACCATGATCATTAAACCAGGTATTGGTACTTTTGGCAGTGTGGGCAGGTACCAAGGCCTGGAAAATGAAATCAGCATCTCCAAAAAAATGGTCAGCAGAGGGAAGCATGAAGTGCTCTAGAATTTCCTGGTAGAGAGCTACGCTGACTTTGGACTTGTTAAAACACAGTGGACCAACACCAGCAGATGACATGGCTCCCCAAATCATCACTGACTGTGGAAACGTTACACTGAAACTCATGCAACTTGGATTCTGTGCCTCTCCACTCTTCCTCCAGACTCTGGGACCTTGATTTCCAAATGAAATGTAAAATTTACTTTCATCTGAAAAGAAGACTTTGGACCACTGAGCAACAGTCCAGTCCTTTTCCTCCCTAGCCCAGGTAAGACACTTCTGACGTTGTCTTGTCTCTGGTTCAGGAGTGGTTTGATACAAGGAATGCGACAGTTGTAGCCATGTCCTGGATACGTCTGTGTGTGGTGGCTCTTGAAGCACTGACACCAGTTGTAGTCCACTCCTTCCATCTCCCCCAAATTTTTGAATGGCCTTTGATTCACAAACCTCTCAAGGCTGCAGTTATCCCTGTTGCTTGTGCACCTTTTTCTACCACACTTTTTCCTTCTACTCAACTCTCCATTAATATGCTTGGATACAGCACTCTGAACAGCCAGCTTTTTTAGCAATGACCTTTTGTGACTTGCTCTCTTTGTAGAGGGTGTCAATGACTAGACAGTCATTGTATCTGGACAACTGTCAAATCAGCAGTCTTCCCCATGATTGTATAACCTACTGAACTAGGCTGAGAGACAATTTAAAGGCTCAGAAAACCTTTACAGGTGTTTTGAGTTAATTAGCTGATTAGAGTGTGACACCATGAGTCTACAATATTGAACTTTTTCACAATATTCTGAGATACTGAATTTTGGGTTTTCACTAGCTGTAAGCCATAATCGTCAAAATTAAAAGAAATAAATGATTGAAATGTATCACTCTGTGTATAATGCATCTATATAATGAGTTTCACTTTTTGAATTGAATCACTGAAATAAATTAACTTTTTGATGATCTAATTTCTTGAGATGCACCTGTATATATGGTAGATGTAAACAGTAATGTCCTGTACACACGGTCGGAGATTTTCAGGCGGAAAAAGTGCGATCGGATTGTGTTGTCGGAAATTCCGATTGTCTGTGGGCTCCATCGCACTTTTTCCGTCAATTTCCGACACACAGTTTGAGAGTATGATATAAAATTTTCCAATAACAAAATCCGATCAGTTAAATTCCGATCGTGTGTACACAAATCCGACCCACAAAGTGCCATGCATTCTCAGAATAGATTAAGAGACTAAAGCTATTGGCTACTGCCCCGTTTATAGTCCTGACGTACGTGTTTTACGTCACCGCGTTCAGAATGATCGGATTTTCCGACAACTTTATGCGATCGTGTGTATGTAAGACAAGTTTGAGCCAACATCCGTCGGAAAAAATCCATGGATTTTGTTGTCGAAATGTCCAATCAATGTCTGATCGTGTGTACAGGGCATAATAGTTCTTGCTAACAAATTTACAATAGGAACACATGGGGAATGTGCTTCACAAACAACTAGGATGTCAGGCTCACAGCTCAGCTTCAGTCACCATAGTTGGATCATAGCTGTCATTACAAACAGTAAAGTCCCAGCAGCTGATTAGGGACCATGCACACTAGGCAACAGAAAAAAATGCCAGAACTGCTGGCAGAAAAAAGCAGCATAAAAAACACTTGGCTTGTTTGCATGCGTTCATAAGCGTTTTCATCCAAAATACTAGAAAAAGAAGTAAACTTAAGAATGCTGGACATGCATAAATGCTGCATTTTGGTGCATTTATGTGCATTTAGGGGCGTCAAGTGTTTTTTCTGCCTGAAAGTTCCTCTCAAAAATGCACTTGTGAGCTTTATTTTTAGTATGTAAACACTCATCTACAAAAATGCCTGTAACTGCCCAAATGTGCATAGACACATAGGCTAACATAGAGTTGCTTCTACAGGCTGAAAGACAAAACGCTTAACACCTATAAAGCAGCTTTTTTATGTCCAGTGTGCATGAGGCCTTTGAAGTTCTTAGTTCACCTTTTGGAACGTTTACACCTGCTTTGCTCTCTGAAGAGCAACCTAAATGTGGGTTGCACTTTAGAGAGCATTTAAAGTGGTTATAAACCCTTACAGACCACTTTAACCTACAGGTAAGCCTAGATTAACCACTTAAGGACCGCCTCACGCCGATGTACGTCGGTAAGGTGGCACGGGCAGGCAGAATCACGTACATGTAAGTGATCTGCCTCCCGTGGGCGGGGGGTCCGATCGGACCCCCCCCCCGGTGCCCGAGGCGGTCCGCTTTTGTCCAGCGGCGATCGGAGTTGAGGGGGAGACCATCCATTCGTGGCCCCCCCCTCGCGATCGCCGCCGGCCAATCAGATCATTCCTCTGCTGCTGTATGCTAAACAGCAGCAAAGGAAATTATGTCATCTCTCCTCGGCTCGGTATTTTCCGTTCCGACGCCGAGGAGAGAAGACTGTAATGTGAGTGCACAACACACACACACAGTAGAACATGCCAGGCACACAACACACCCCCCTTTACCCCCCGATCACCCCCCAATCACCCCTGTCACACTGACACCAAGCAGTTTTTTGTTTTTTTTTTGATTACTGCATGGTGACAGTTTGTGTGGTAGGACAGTTACTGTTAGCCCCCTTTAGGTCTAGGGTACCCCCCTAACCCCCCCTAATAAAGTTTTAACCCCTTGATCATTTTTCTGATCGCTGTATTAGTGTCACTGGTGAGGTAAATATTTAGGTTCACTGTCAACGTTTTATAGCGACAGGGACCCCCATGTACTACCTAATAAATGTTTTAACCCCTTGATTGCCCCCTAGTTAACCCTTTCACCACTGATCACCGTATAACTGTTACGGGTGATGCTGGTTAGTTCGTTTATTTTTTATAGTGTCAGGGCACCCGCCGTTTTTTACCGAATAAAGGTTTAGCCCCCTGATTGCCCGGCGGTGATATGCGTCGCCCCAGGCAGCGTCAGATTAGCGCCAGTACCGCTAACACCCACGCACACAGCATACGCCTCCCTTAGTGGTATAGTATCTGAACGGATCAATATCTGATCTGATCAGATCTATACTAGCGTCCCCAGCAGTTTAGGGTTCCCAAAAACGCAGTGTTAGCGGAATCAACCCAGATACCTGCTAGCACCTGCGTTTTGCCCCTCTGCCCAGCCCAGCCCACCCAAGTGCAGTATCGATCGATCACTGTCACTTACAAAACACTAAACGCATAACTGCAGCGTTCGCAGAGTCAGGCCTGATCCCTGCGATCGCTAACAGTTTTTTTGGTAGCATTTTGGTGAACTGGCAAGCACCAGCGGCCTAGAACACCCCGGTCGTAGTCAAACCAGCACTGCAGTAACACTTGGTGACGTGGCTAGTCCATAAGTGCAGTTCAAGCTGGTGAGGTGGCAAGCACAAGTAGTGTCCCGCTGCCACCAAGAAGAAAACAAACACGCCTGTTGTGCCCATAATGCCCTTCCTGCTGCATTTGCCAATCCTAATAATTGGGAACCCACCACTTCTGCAGCGCCCGTACTTCCCCCATTCATATCCCCAACCAAATGCAGTCGGCTGCATGAGGGGCATTTTCTTTATGTCCTCCCGAGTACCCCTACCCAGCGAACCCCCCCAAAAAAGATGTTGTGTCTGCAACAAGCACGGATATAGGCGTGACACCCGCTATTATTGTCCCTCCTGTCCTGACAATCCTGGTCTTTGCATTGGTGAATGTTTTGAACGCTACCATTCACTAGTTGAGTATTAGCGTAGGGTACAGCATTGCACAGACTAGGCACACTTTCACAGGGTCTCCCAAGATGCCATCGCATTTTGAGAGACCCGAACCTGGAACAGGTTACAGTTATAAAAGTTAGTTACAAAAAAAAGTATAAAAAAAAAAATATATAAAATAAAAAAAAATAGTTGTCGTTTTATTGTTCTCTCGCTCTCTCTATTGTTCTGCTCTTTTTTACTGTATTCTATTCTGCAATGTTTTATTGTTATTATGTTTTATCATGTTTGCTTTTCAGGTATGCAATTTTTTATACTTTACCGTTTACTGTGTTTTATTGTTAACCATTTTTTTGTCTTCAGGTACGCCATTCACGACTTTGAGTGGTTATACCAGAATGATGCCTGCAGGTTTAGGTATCATCTTGGTATCATTCTTTTCAGCCAGTGGTCGGCTTTCATGTAAAGGCAATCCTAGCGGCTAATTAGCCTCTAGACTGCTTTTACAAGCAGTGGGAGGGAATGCCCCCACCGTCTTCCGTGTTTTTCTCTGGCTCTCCTGTCTCAACAGGGAACCTGAGAATGCAGCCGGTGATTCAGCCAGCTGACCATAGAGCTGATCAGAGACCAGAGTGGCTCCAAACATCTCTATGGCCTAAGAAACCGGAAGCTACGAGCATTTCATGACTTAGATTTCGCCAGATGTAAACAGCGCCATTGGGAAAGCATTTTATCACACCGATCTTGGTGTGGTCAGATGCTTTGAGGGCAGAGGAGAGATCTAGGGTCTAATAGACCCCAATTTTTTCAAAAAAGAGTACCTGTCACTACCTATTGCTATCATAGGGGATATTTACATTCCCTGAGATAACAATAAAAATGATAAAAAAAAAAAAAAATGAAAGGAGCAGTTTAAAAATAAGATAAAAAAGAAAAAAAATAATAAATAGAAAAAAAAAAAAAAAAAAAGCACCCCTGTCCCCCCCTGCTCTCGCGCAAAGGCGAGCGCAAGCGTCGGTCTGGCGTCAAATGTAAACAGCAATTGCACCATGCATGTGAGGTGTCACCGCGAACGTCAGATCGAGGGCAGTAATTTTAGCAGTAGACCTCCTCTGTAAATCTAAAGTGGTAACCTGTAAAGGCTTTTAAAGGCTTTTAAAAATGTATTTAGTTTGTCGCCACTGCACTTCAATTTTAAAGCATGTCATGTTTGGTATCCATGTACTCGGCCTAAGATCATCTTTTTTATTTCATCAAACATTTGGGCAATATAGTGTGTTTTAGTGCATTAAAATTTAAAAAAGTGTGTGTTTTTTTCCCCCCAAAAAATGCATTTGAAAAATCGCTGCGCAAATACTGTGTGAAAAAAAAAAAATGAAACACCCACCATTTTAATCTGTAGGGCATTTGCTTTAAAAAAATATATAATGTTTGGGGGTTCAAAGTAATTTTCTTGCAAAAAAAAATAATTTTTTCATGTAAACAAAAAGTGTCAGAAAGGGCTTTGTCTTCAAGTGGTTAGAAGAGTAGGTGATGTGTGACATAAGCTTCTAAATATTGTGCATAAAATGCCAGGACAGTTCAAACCCCCCCCCCCAAATGACCCCATTTTGGAAAGTGGACACCCCAAGCTATTTGCTGAGAGTCATGTTGAGTCCATGGAATATTTTATATTGTGACACAAGTTGCGGGAAAGACGAATTTTTTTTTTTTTTTTTTGCACAAAGTTGTCACTAAATGATATATTGCTCAAACATGCCATGGGAATATGTGAAATTACACCCCAAAATACATTCTGTTGCTTCTTCTGAGTACGAGGATACCATGGAATGCCCAGGTGGCACAAAACCCCCCCAAATTACCCCATTTTGGAAAGTAGACACCCCAAGCTATTTGCTGAGAGGTATAGTGAGTATTTTGCAGACCTCACTTTTTGTCACAAAGTTTTAAAAATTGAAAAAAGAAAAAAAAAATGTTTTTTCTTGTCTTTCTTCATTTTCAAAAACAAATGAGAGCTGCAAAATACTCACCACGCCTCTCAGCAAATAGCTTGGGGTGTCTCCTTTCAAAAATGGGGTCATTTGGGGGGGTTTTGTGCCACCTGGGCATTCCATGGCCTCCGAAACTGTGATAGTCAGTGAAGAGTGAAATCAAAAATTTACACCCTAAGAAATCCTGAAGGCGGTGATTGGTTTTCGGGGCCCCGTACGCAGCTAGGCTCCCAAAAAGTCCCACGCATGTGGTATCCCCATACTCAGGAGAAGCAGCTAAATGTATTTTGGGGTGCAATTCCACATATGCCCCCATGGCCTGTGTGAGCAATATATTATTTAGTGACAACTTTTTGTAATTTTTTTTTTTTTGTCATTATTAAATCACTTGGGACAAAAAAAAAAGAATATTCTAATATAATGGGCTCAACATGCCTCTCAGCAATATCCTTGGGGTGTCTACTTTCCAATACGGGGTCATTTGGGGGGGTTTTGTACTGCCCTGCCATTTTAGCACCTCAAGAAATGACATAGGCAGTCATAAACTAAAAGCTGTGTAAATTCCAGAAAATGAACCCTAGCTTGTAGACGCTATAACTTTTGCGCAAACCAATAAATATACGCTTATTGACTTTTTTTTTACCAACTACATGTGGCCGAATACATTTTGGCCTAAATGTATGACTATAATTGAGTTTATTGGATTTTTTTTTTATAACAAAAAGTAAAAAATATCATTTTTTTTTCAAAATTTTTGGTCTTTTTCCGTTTATAGCGCAAAAAATAAAAAACGCAGAGGTGATCAAATACCATCAAAAGAAAGCTCTATTTGTGGGAAGAAAAGGACGCAACTTTCGTTTGGGTACAGCATTGCATGACCGCGCAATTAGCAGTTAAAGCGACACAGTGCCAAATTGGAAAAAGTCCTCTGGTCTTTAGGCAGCCAAATGGTCCGGGGGCTTAAGTGGTTAAGGCTTACCTGTAGGGCCAAGAAATATCCCCTAAACCTACACGGTTTAGGAGATATTTGCAAAAAGAAAGTCACCGTAGACAGCGGCGCGCAGGCGCATTGAGCGCGCCGCTGCTAACGGCGATATGCCGTTAGAGGCGGCTCCCGTGTGCATTCGTGGGAGTGATGTCATCGCAGCTCCGGCCAATTACAGCAGACTTTTCCTGGTAGGTATGCAGAAATATGAATACCTATAGAAAACTGTATTTGGGTCATAGTCATAAACATAGTGACATCCCAGAAACCACTCTTCAGTAGGGATGAGCGTTCGACTCGAACATCGGGTGTTCGCCTGTTCGCCGAATAGCGAACAATTTGCGGTGTTCGTGGAAAATTGGAAAAGCCGCGGAACACCCTTTAAAAGTCTGAGAGTATGCCTGTAAAGTGGCGTCTTTACGGGGTTTAGAACAGTCCCTGCACAAAATGACATTTCTAAAGGAAAAAGTCATTTAAAACTACTCGCGGCTATAATGAATTGTCTGGGAGAAATCAAAAGTGCTAATTTTAAAGGCTTATATGCATGGTATTGTCATAAAAGGTGTTTGGGGACAGGCATACTATAGACACCCCCCAGGTACGAAATTTAAAGGAATATTTCACTTTTATTGTTTCACTTTAAGCATTATTAAAATCACTGCTCCTGAAAAACGGCTGTTTTTAAAACTTTTTTTTGCATTCATACATGTCTCCTGGGGCAGGACCCAGGTCCCCAAACACTTTTTATGAAAATAACTTGCATATTAACCCTTAAAATTAACACTTTTGATTTTTCACGTTTGTGTCCCATAGACTTTAATGGTATTCGCGTGTTTGAATAAAATTTTTTGCCTGTTCGCATGTTCTGCTGCGAACCGAACCGGGGGGCGATCGGCTCATCCCTAATCTTCAGACGCTTAATTGTTCAGATGGCCTCAGTCAACATCCCTTTGATACCAGAGAAAAGGGGAACGCCAGGACATTTTGACAGCTTTTGTACCATCAAGCAACTGAAGACCTGTCGGGTTATGAGAGCCAATTTACCACCTTGCTCATTAACTGAAATCTGCAGAACCCAAGACATTGTTAAGTATTCTCACCTTCAACTTCTTTTGTTGCCTTGTTTCTTTGTAACACCCTTTTTCTGTAAATATTTTATTTGCACCATTTTGACCTTTTTCATTATTGAACCCCATTTTGAAAATTGTTGAAATTCTCTTTAAGGCTTTCAATGCAAACTAAAAGAATCCCTGTTTCTTGAAGAGCACTACTGTATATGATTGATCTCTGAATATATCTCTGTGGTGACAGTTTGCGTACGGACGTCGGTGGTAGCAGTTTAAAGAGTAAATTTCTTAAATTCTTAACTGACCCAGTGACAATAGCTGTCAGGCTGCTGGCACCTAGATTGTGGTCCCACGAGCTGGAAAATCTTTGTGCAGGGCGCAGCTGAGAGTGGCATTGTTACGTAAGTGACAGTGTGGTGTGAGATTGGCCAGTCCTTTATCCCGAGTTGGTAAGAAGGGCAAGGGTCTAACATCCGGGGTCGTCACATATTGGATGGCAGCGTGGTTGGATCTGCTTAAAGCCGAGTTCCACCCAAAAATGGAACTTCCGCTTTTATGGCCCCCCCCTCCAGTGTCACATTTGCAACCTTTCAGGGGGGAGCAGATACCTGTCTAATGCAAATTCCGCGGCGATCTACGCCATGACCGACCCTTCCTCCATCCCCCCCCCCAGTCCCTGTCTTCTGGGATACACACAGGTCTCAGAAGACAGCAGGGACCAGTCAGGACAAAGGGAACCAGGCTGTGAAGCCACTGATTCCCTTACTGGACAGGTAAGTGTCCTAATATTAAAAGTCAGCAGCTGCAGTATTTGTAGCTGCTGACTTTTATTTAATTTATTTTTTTCGACGGAACTCTGCTTTAAGAGCATTTGGTGTAGTGTTCTGCACTTAAGTATTGTAACCTTTGTGGAAACAGTCCTTTGAGATAAGTTAGTACATATTTAAGTTTTTTTTTTTTAAAGGGACATACAGCAATAGCTCCTTCCTATCTCTGCTTTCTGTTCTATCTTATCGTTTTGCAACTATGCCTGGTTTGGCAGATTACAAGAGAATGAGCAAAAATTACCTGTGTTTTGAGTGTAAAGCAAGAGGAATTGACATCCTTGGCAAGAATCTGGAAAACCTGATTCATGCCTTACAGGCAGGTGATATCCGGGCAGACCAGAACCTGGGGATATCTGGAACCAAATGGGTTGCAGCTATCTCAGAGCCCAGTGGTTCAGAAAAGTCCTCTCAGGATGGGCAAGCAGAAACTGACACTGGAGTATCACTGAATGTCACCTCCAAGCCACAGCATGAGCAGACCAGCAACAGAGTGCCTGTGACCAGCATAGACTCTCCTCAAATGCTGGAAGCACTACAACCCATCAGAGAGACAGATCCTCTCGCATACCTGCAGTTTCTTGAGCGCCAGGCTGCGGGAGAGAGAGGAATGCCAAGCTGAGAGAGAGGCTGCGGGTGAGAGAGAGGTGGCGCAGAGGGAGGATGATCGTCAGCAGGAACTGGGATGGCTAGGCTCCAACAACAGGGACAGGCTCAGAACCTCGGGTCCCTAGAGCACAGGGACTCCTCTCTGCCTGTAAGCCAGGCAGCCAAATTTCCGATAATGGAAAAGGACAGTAACATTGATGTGTATCTTCTGTCAGTACCATCTCCCCCAAACATCATGGGCCCGATACCTGACACCAGGGCTGCAAGTCAAGGCCCTGGATGCTTATTTTGAATTTCCAGCAGAGTAGGACAACGGTTATGAGGCCATAAGTAATGCAATCATGCGGAAGTATCAGTTAACCCCAGAAGCAGTTTAGGTCCTTGCAAAAGGGGCCTGGAGACTTCTATATGGATGTGGTAAGTCCCCTACACACCACATTCCAACAGGGGACCAGAGGCTTGAAAGCAGATTCCCTCAAGTCCCTGGAGGATTTTATGATTCAAGATCAGCTGCTTCGCCTCTGTCTTGCAGACGTCAGTCATTTTGAGTTGGAGAGGAGAACAGCATCTGCCAAAACAGCAGTCGAACTGGCAGATACCTATATCGACACTCTGGTATCTGACAATCACAAGGCTCCTCTGAATGGCTGGAAAGGAGGGAAATCACCCATGGCAACGCCTCCTCCGCCTGCAAACCAAGTTCCTCAGCAGCTGGCACCTGCAGTTCTTGGCGCCAAGCCATCTTTGACTGACAACCATAGATGTTACACCTGTGGAAAACCTGGACATCTTAGGGCTCAGTGCTCTGAGCAGAAGAAAACTACATCACCTGGCCAGCCAGCCAGCAACTCTTCCTCTGTGCTGTTCGTCAGTGGGAAACCCTGAGGAACCAACAACCTAACTTGTAGCCAATCAACTGGTTTCTGTGACACCGATGCTGAAGTCACATTAGTCAGACCAGAGGCAATAGAAGAAAAAGACATCATCCCAGAGAAATTTCTTACCCTCACTGGAGTTGGGGAACCCGTTCTCCCAGAGAACAAAAAAATATATGCAAACACCCAAAGGCTGTCTCCTCAAAAATGTATGTTTTATTGAATGAAAAAGGACCTGTTCCCTCATACCCCATGCATATGTGTTCATTGATTGGGGTGCAGGAAGTGGAATGAGGTAAGAGTCTCTGAGGAGATCCCCACAGCCGTGTTGTGTGCCGATTTTAGAGACCCTTGTTTTATATGATGCACCCACTGAGGACACACCAACGGAAACCCTCTGGACCTGTGTACAGATGTGGGTTTAATATCAGGCCAACCTATGGATGGGCAGAGGGAGGGTGAGGAAGGAGAAGAGACCCCCTTGCACATAGAAGTAACAGACTTCTGTTCCAATGATGCTACAAATATAAATTTTGAATGTGATGACGATAATGCAGTGCCAATATTGGTGGTCACTCGCAGCACTGCAAAGGCAGAAGGCACGCTGGCTCTGGTCACAGAACAGAAGGAGGTGGTTTCTGGGCCCTCTCCTTGTTCTGAACCAGTGGATTCTGCTTCTGTTGAGCCTCAGCAGCTGTCTGTTTGCCAAAGGACAACTGGCTGGGGACTTCTAGTTCCGCATTGGAGACAACATTGTAGAAGGATTAAACCTTCGAGCAGCTCAGGAGTCCAGTTGAACGCTCCCCTGCAGAGAATGACAAAGGGTTTACTGGGACCAAGGGAAACTGTACAGGGAGGGTTTGCCCACAGAGGGGAATGAGACTGACATGGGTAGGAGACATGTTATTGTGTCCAGTCAAGTCAATATCAAAAGTTCATCTCAATAATTTGTTATATATCCTTTGTTGGCAATGACAGAGGTCAAACGTTTTCTGTAAGTCTTCACAAGGTTGTCACACACTGTTGCTGGTATGCAGATCTCCTCTAGAGCAGTGATGTTTTGGGGCTGTGGCTGGGCAACACAGACTTTCTTTTTTTTGTTTTCAAAAAGCTTTTATTTGGTAACAAAAAGGAAACAAAGGTAAAACAAGACAGTCAGAACAATAAGCGTAGAGGATTCAGGCAGCAGATATCGTTCACATAAGTTAGATACAGAAATATACCATAATGTTGGATATGCCTAGTAAAACAATTGACGGAGTCTGAAAGTCTAAACTTAACCAAGTAAATGAAATACAGCAAGAAACAAAAAGGAAAGAAAACAAATTCCTAATAAAAGTAATATACCACAAATAAAACGGTCAGACTTGGAGTCTAAATAAAAACCAAGGATTCCATTTAGCATCATAATGAGGAATAGAGTCGTGTAAGGTATGATAAATCTTGTCAGCCAGCATCATGTGATCAATTCTTGCGACTACTTGTGTAAATGGGACAGACGACTTCCAATATAGAGCTATTGCCCATTGCATAGCTACATAGATAGAGTGAATCAGTTTAACCAACGGTTTGGGAGAGTCTGGAGGGGACTGGAACAAAAGGCAGTGTTGGTAGGAAATACCAAGAGGCTTACCTGCCAATTTATCTATCAACTTCAAAATCTCCCTCCAAGTGGGCTGTAATTTCTCGCATTCCCAAAAGGTATGGAGAAAGGAACCTTGTTGGAGACACCCCCTAAAACATAGGTGGGAGGATTGTGGATAAATCTTGTGAATGCGCATTGGGGTGTAGTACCAGCGAGTTATCAATTTGATAGCAGTTTCACGTACCATTATGGACTTAGTACACTTGCGCAAATTTTGCCAACAGTTTAACCAGTCTATGTCATTGTCTCCAAGACCTAGTTCTAGTTCCCACTGTGATCTATACTTTAAGGCTGGATTTTCTGTGGTAGCTTCTAAGTAGTTATAGACCAATGAGATAAGACCCTTTTGACGAGGTGATGTGTGGCAAAGGTCTTCAGATAGAGTCGTAGAGTTCGAAATAGGGCCAGGATAGTACTGTTGGAAGAAGTGTCGTATTTGTAAAAAGTGATAAAATTCACTGGCTGGAATATGATAGGTTGTTTGTAAATGAGAAAACGAGATGAATTTTGAGTTTAAAGGAAATTTATCTAACGTACTTAGCTTTAAATCGATCCAAAGTTGGAAGGAAGAGGGTCTATCATAGGCTGAAGGGAATCTAGAGTATCCCAGAAATTAGGCACCTAGAGGAGTTAAAGATATGAGTTTATATGTCTTTTTGTATAGGTCCCAGAGTTGAAGGCCTGCATGAGTAATCAAATTCTTAGAACCCAATTCCGTTCCAACTGGATTGTTAGACCACATAAGACCTGGGAGAAATTGGGGAGTGATGGACTCACGTTCAAATTGAACCCAGGGGACTCTGGAGTTGTTAATGTTCCATTGGGCTTGTTGTGTATATCTACTGGCTAGATAGTAAAACCATATCTGGGGGACACCCAAACCACCCCTTTTAGAGGAACGGTACAAAACTTCCTTGGCAAAACGTGGGGGTTTATCTCGCCAAATAAATCTATTAAATAGTGTCTGGATAGTATGTAGGTAGGTTTTAGAAAGTTTAAGAGGAAGGGATCTAAAAAGGTAGAGTAGTTTAGGGAGGATTGTCATCTTAAGTGCAGTGATTCTACCAAGAAATGAAATGTGTAGGTGTGACCATAGTTTGAGGATACCTTTTCAATTTAAAAATCATCGGTGGGAAATTAACCTTAAAGAGTTTGCAGAAATCCCTGGTCAGGTTAATTCCTAGGTAGGAGAGGTGCGATTCGGCCCAAATAAAAGAATAGGCTGATTTGAGGTGGTGTAAGTCCTCAGAAGTAAAACCCACCAGGAGGGCTACTTATTTTGCCATATTTATCGATAGGCCTGAGATCTCTGCAAACTTCGATAGGGTCTGAAATAAGTTCGGTAAGGAAATTAGGGGATTAGTGAGAAACATCAAAACGTCGTCTGCATACATCCCAAATTTGTACACCGAGTGGCCCTTTGAATAGCCTGAGATATCTGGGTTTTGGAGTATAGCTATGGCAAGGGGTTCGAGAGCTAGCAACACAGACTTTCAACTCCCTCCAAAGGTTTTCTATGGGGTTGGGATCTGGAGACTGGCTAGGCCACTCCAGGACCTTGAAATGCTTCTTACGAAGCCACTCCTTCGTTGCCCGGGCAGTGTGTTTGGGATCATTGTCATGCTGAAAGACCCAGCCACGTTTCATCTTCAAGGCCCTTGCTGATGGGAGGAGGTTTGCACTCAAAATCTCACGATACATGGCCCCATTCATTCTTTCATGTACACGGATCATTTGTCCTGTTCCCTTTGCAGAGAAACAGCCCCAAAGCATGATGTTGCCACTCCCATGCTTCACAGTAGGTATGGTGTTCTTTGGTTGCAACTCAGCATTCTCTCTCCTCCAAACACGATGAGTTGTGTTTCTACCAAACAGTTCTACTTTGGTTTCATCTGACCATATGACATTCTCCCAACCCTCTTCTGGATCATCCAAATGTTCTGTAGCAAACCTCAGACGGGCCTGGACATGTACTGGCTTAAGCAGGGGTACACGTCTGGCACTGCAGGATCTGAGTCCCTGGCGGCGTAGTGTGTTACTGATGGTAGCCTTTGTTACGTTGGTCCCAGCTCTCTGCAGGTCATTCACTAGGTCCCCTGTGTGGTTCTGGTATTTTTGCTCACTGTTCTTGTGATCATTTTGACCCCACGGGGTGAGATCTTGCATGGAGCCCCAGATCGAGGGAGATTATCCGTGGTCTTGTATGTCTTCCGTTTTCTAATTATTGCTCCCACATTGATTTCTTCACACCAAGCTGCTTGCCTATTGCAGATTCAGTCTTCCCAGCCTGGTGCAGGTCTACAATTTTGTTTCTGGTGTCCTTCGACGGCTCTTTGGTCTTCACCATGGTGGAGTTTGGAGTGTGACTGTTTGAGGTTGTGGACAGGTGTCTTTTATACTGATAACAAGTTCAAACAGGTGCCATTAATACAGGAAATGAGTGGAGGACAGAGGAGCCTCTTAAAGAAGAAGATACAGGTCTGTGAGAGCCAGAAATCTTGCTTGTTTGTAGGTGACCAAATACTTATTTTCCACCATAATTTCCAAATAAATTCTTTCAAAAATCAGACAATGTGATTGTCTGGATTTGTTTCCAGATTTTGTCTCTCATAGTTAAGGTATACCTATGATGACAATTACAGGCCTCTCTCATCTTTTTAAGTGGGAGGACTTGCACAATTGGTGGCTGACGATAGATAGATAGATAGATAGATAGATAGATATCTATATATATATATATATCTATATATATATATATCTATCTATCTATCTATCTATCTAATGATTGTGATAGAGTATATAGTGTAGTATATATAATACAGTGGAGAATATATAGTGCAGTAAGTGTAGTATATATAATATAGTGCAGTGCAGAGTATATAATAGTGTATTGAAGTGGTTAAGGGGAACCTTATGACAGAATTAGGAAAAAAATGGCGTGGGGTCCCCCCCAAATCCACACCAGGCCCTTTGGGTCTGGCATAGATTTTAAGGTGAACTGCACACCCAAATTTTTCAAAAAATTGGCGTGGTGTCCCCCCCAAAATCCATACCAGACCCTTATCCGAGTAAAAGCAGCCTGGCAGGCCAGGAAAAGGAGGATGGGGGACGAGCGAGCACCCCCCTTCTGAACCATACCAGGCCTTTCGCCCTCAACATGGGGAGGGTGCTTTGGGGTGCCCCCCAAAGCACCTTGTTCCCATGTTGATGAGACAAGGGCCTCTTCCCGACAACCCTGGCGGTTGTTGGGGTCTGCGGGCGGGGGGAATCTGACACTTTGGTGAATGGGTAGGGGTACAATGTACCCGATACCCATTCACATGGGGGGTGGAATCTGGGGGCCCCCTTCTTAAATGGGGCTTCTAAATTTCGATAAGCCCCCCGCCTGCAGACCCCGACAACCAATTGCCAGAGTTGTCGGGAGGAGGCTCTTGTCCCCATCAACATGGGGAAAAGGTGCTTTGGGTTGGGGGGCGGAGATCCCCCCTGCCGCAAAGCACCCACCCCTCCATGTTGAGGGCATGTGGCCTGGTATGGCTCAGGAGGGGGGGGCGCGCGCTCTATCCTGACCTGCCAGGCTGCATGCTCGGATAAGGGTCTGGTATGGATTTTTTGGGGGGACCCCACTCCAATTTCTTTAAAAAAAAAAATGTAATATCCATACCAGACCCGAAGGGCCTGGTATGGACTGGGGGGGGACCCCACGGCATTTTTCCTTGATTTTTCATCTATATTGCCAGGAGCCGGTAATACATTACAGCCGCGAGCAAGTTTAACCACTTCTTGTCTGGCCTATAGCAAAATGATGGCTGTGCGGTAGTTCCTTTATCCTGAATGGACGTCCTATGATATCTTTCAGGTTAACAAGCCGCCGCGAGGTGATCAGTGGCGCGGTGTGTCAGTCTGACACACACCGCAACACCGATCTCGGTAAAGAGCCTCTGACGGAGGCTCTTTACCATGATATTAGCTGTGTTCAATCACATCTGATCACTGTGTAAACAGGAAGAGCCGTGTATTGGCTTTTCCTCTATCGTGTCTGACAGACGCGACTAGAGGAGAGCTGATCGGCTGCTCTCCTGACGGGGGGGGGGGTGTCTGTGCTGATTGATTATCGGCGCAGCCCCCCCCCGAGGATGCCCACATAGGACCACCAGGAATGGCTCCTTATCAGTGATGCCCATCAGTGCCACCTATCGTTGCCGCCTATCAGTGCCACTCTTAACTACCCCTCAGTGCTGCCTATCAGTGCCCATCAGTGCCATCTCATTGGTGCCACCTCATCAGTGCAGCCTCATCAGTGCCCATCAGTAAAGGATAAAACCTACTTATTTACAAAATGTTATAACTGAAACGAAGAAAAACTTTTTTTTTTTGTCTTTTTTTTTTTTTTTTTTTTATTTGCAAAAAATAAAAAACCCAGAGGTGATCAAATACCACCAAAAGAAAGCTCTATTTGTGGGAACAAAATGATAAAAATTTTGTTTGGATACAGTGTAGCATGACCATGCAATTGTGCTTTAAAAAGTGACAGCGCTGAAAGCTGAAAATTGGCTTGGGCAGCAAGGGGGGAATGTGCCCTGTAAATTTATATTTTTTTCCTGTAGAAATGTCATTATTGCTGCGGCATGTTCTACACATCGCACAGATGTGCCACTTTACAGGCAGGCTAAGGGGGGACCCCCCAAGCACGATATTTAAAGGAATATTCCATTTTTATTGTTTTGCTTTAGGCATTATTAAAATCACTGCTCACAATAGTTTTTAAAAACTTTTTTTTTTGCAATGATACATGTCCCCTGGGGCAATACCCAGGTCCCCCTACACTTTTTATGGTTAAAACTTGAATATAAACCTTTAAAATGAGCACTTGATTTTTCATGTTCATGTCCCATAGACTTTAATAGGGTTTGCATGTTTGGTAGCACTTTTTGCCTGTTTGCGGTGTATGTCGAACCGGGGGGTGTTCGGCCCATCCCTAATCTTCACAAGAGTGGGCTCATTAGCGATCAAGGCCCATAGTTTGTGTCCGACCTAAAGCAAGCTCTCTGTCAGAAAATACAGTTGATGCATATCATGGCCAGTCCTTACCATCCACAAACAAGCGTCTTGTGCGAGCACTTCAGTGGCACCTTGAAACAAATGTTGCACACCTTTGTGGAATCCCAAGAAAAGGACTGGGAACAATGTCTGCCTCATCTGCTGGACTGGGACTGGGAACAATGTCTGCCTCATTTGCTGTTTGCTTACAGAGAGCTGCCCCAGGAGTCCACAAGCTTTTCGCCATTGTACGGATGGAGGGTAAGAAGGCCCTTGGACCTAATCCGCAAGACCTGGGAGGGCAAAATTGGAGACCCGAAAGTCTCTGTGGTGGATTACATCCTAAAATTCAGAGACAAAATGAAGACGTTGGTGGAAATGGTACGGAAAAACATTGCACAGGCCCAGACCAGGCAGAATCATTGGTGTGACCGTAATGCCAGGGAGCGGACATACAACGTTGGTCAGCAGGTGTATGTTCTGCTTCCCCTTTGCAGAAACACAAAGCAGCATGGGAAGACCCCTACACGATCACCCAGTGCCTGAATGATGTCACGTACTTGGTCAGGTTGGGAGAAGGAAGTAGATGGCAGAAGGCCTTTCGTGTGAACATGTTCATAGTCCATTATGAGCACATGGCCTATGTCATGCCGGTCTGCAGCAGGCTGGAGTCTGAGGAGGCTGATTCACTTCTAGACCTGCTAGCTGACACCAGGGAGGTAGACTCAGACCTCCTGATCAACTCCAACCTTACCCCCATTTAGGTACCTGGGCTGGGGAGAGTGCTGGTAGTATATGGTAGCAGGTTTACTGGATAACCTGGGAGGACACACCTTGCTGTCCACCAGGTGGACGAAGGAGCACATCCTCCCAATAAACAAAAAACGCAGAAAGAGGGCACCTGGGTCAGTGTGATAGTAAAAGCAAGTAACACTTTATTCAGATACACTTGCATAAAAGTATCTTGCAAGCTGCACACAGGGTGGATGTGGATCACCAATCAAGCAATCAGTTGCCACGAGGGTTGAGAAGACCGCTGTGGGGATAAGCTCAGACCTGCCGTATGGAGGTAAATATCCACCAGCTCTCACACCTTCTCTTACAGAGCTAGCAAGAGACCAAATCAGGACAGGGACAGGCCGCAATGCATTCCTGAGGCACTGCCTCTTTCAGGCCACTAAAGAGTCTGCCTATTGCATATCTCTGGAGGTCCTGGCTGAGATTAAAAGGGAGGTTGAGGAAATGCTGCAGCTGGAGTGTTTCAGAAGTCCCACACTGCCTGGGCATCCCCAGTAGTCCTGGTCCCCAAAAAGGATCAGGCAACCAGGTTCTGTGTGGACTACAGGAAGCTGAATTACATCACCACTGCAGACGCTTTCCCCATGCCCCTGGATTTAGAAGTTGTTCGATAGTATCAAGTAAATAGGGTAGAGGTCAGCCCCAAATAATCACAAAAAAATATGGTACCAACATCCCTAAAAGTTGATAGGACAAAAAGAGTGGAGAATATGGGACTTTAAAGGTACGTTATATGGAGAAAGACACAATTTATAGTATAAAATTGTACAAATGTTTATTGGAAAAACCACTTTAAAAATCGAGAGTACAGTTAAGTCATAGGTATACACATATTGCATATCACTGACAAATGAGAGTACTGTAGTCACATCCAAATATTGCCATGCCCAGGAATTTCAACATGTTTTGCCGGGAAGACTTCATCAGGAAAAGGGCGAGGATATTTCGTTCGTAAATATAGAAACACATGGTATGTTCAACCTTAGATGTGTAAATAAAAAAGAAAAACAAAAAAGACAGAAAATTAGTATATCACACTTCACAAAAAGTTAACATGATTATATAGTTTGCACAAACATGGCTCCACCATACTTCACGAAACTAACACCACCCCAAGAGAAAAAAGAAAAAAAAACGCACCCCCCCAACCCTCAGACACCCCAACTACGCAAACTCCATACCTCACAACTGGGTTCCGGAAAGAGCGCAACTGGTAAAGTGTCCAAGGGGGCCCACAAGGCCTGCATCCAGACCGGTCCAGAAAACTGCCAGATCTCCCGTAGGGAGGGATGTATGTTTTATATAATTGAATAGGTCATATAGAGGTATGACCATACCTGCAATATATATCATATGTAGTGGAGAACATTATGTAAATTAAGGATAAAGAGAGCATAAGTCCATAACACAAAATGATAAATGAACTGTACTCACCATAATCCTATTATGTAAAGATTTTTCTATTGAGAGCTCATGCGGACCGAAAGGCACAAAGGAGGCGTGGATATATATTGATCACAAACACGGAACTGACACACCTATCAAATAAATCCTAAAGATATGTATATATAAATATATGTAAATACTGTACGCTAGAAAGGTATCAAATATATCCTTGTGACTTCAAGAAAATTCACTCCCCTCAATGTATCTCACCACTGTGTGAGGGGCTACATCCTGCTCCAACCACCACAGCTAGGAGAAACATAGAAAAGGGGAGGTGCCAGAAACAGACAGCCAAAGCCTCAAGAGGAGCACATGGATGGCCAGTAACGATCTATGCAAGAAAACAAAGATAGTACTTATATTGAAGCTTAATGCAGAGCAGAGACACTGATTGTCCCACCTTCAGCCAGAAAGTTACCTAATGCCGCCGTCCGTATTCCTCATGAGCTCCCAGGTTACCTGAGCAGGTCTGGATCATGTGGGATTTAAATATCCCTCCCCGTGGTGCCAAAATGCAGCACGTGATGTCACACCACACTGACGCCCCACGGAGGCAAAAGGGAGGTCCCTGTACTATGGACTGAGAGCCAGAAACCAGAAGTTGGAAACAGCTGTGACCTCCGGTGATCAGCAGAACACTGCTGTGACCAGCAGTGAAGACAGTACCAGACCAAAAGAGTGGATTGCAGTCTGGGAAGATGGTATGGGGTGGGCTGATCACTATGTGACCGGAACGCCATAGGGGGACAGGATACCTCAAGGCAGGCGTGCAGCGAGGCAGCACAACCCCAAAGGGGGCAAATTGCTAACTCTGCTGCACACCCTTGGGCGTCTGTACGGGGATATATTGGCGAGGGACCAGAAGGACCGCAGGTGGGACAGGTGCAAAAAAAAAAAAGAAACCTAAAACAAACAACCCACCTAGCCAACTAAAGAGCCACGGTGAGCATGAATGTGGCCATGCATATGCATCACAATGATCAAGTTTCCAAAGCCTAAAGATGAATTGCATTTGTGTAATAAAATGAATTGAACACATATGAGGTATTATGTATAACTTAGCATACATTTCTTTCCTTGTATTTGAAAATTATATAGCTGGCAACATCAAACGGGACAACCTGTCAAGTATAGATCAATATGTACATATAAAGAGTCACAATTATACCAAAGAGTGAATGAGTAGCAGAAAATAAGAGGATAGTTGGATAATATGGCCAAAGCAAAAACAAAAACAAAACAATAGCCAGCAACTTCAAACAAGTCCATCAATCCAAGTCACCAATACACAGATGTGAGCACATCAGAGGAAAAGACACTGGTCACAGGAAGGCTTATAACTAATCCCCTTGTTAGGGCCTGGGAACCGAGCCGCCTGTAAAAAGTAAATCCATCCCGTCTCTAACTGGAGCAGCTTGTTATCAATGTCCCCCCACGTTCATGTTGGGGAAGATGTTGAGGGCTGAAAAAGCCAATGGCCTTGAGATCAAATTTATGATACAACCCTACATGACGGCTTATTGGTGTTTCCATCTTGTGTTTGGAAATCAGAGATACATGGTCTCTGATTCTGCAGAATAGTGGTTGTTTTGCCTTCCCACATAAAACGCTCCGCAGCAGCATTTCATTAAATATACAGAACCAACTGATTGGCAATTAGTTCTGTGTTTGGGGGTCCAGATGTTAATATTAGGGAGCGTGATACTTTTTCCCTCTATAATAAAAGGGCAAAAATTGCACTTGCCACAAGGGTAGGTGTCCGGTGATTTTGTTTTAGTGGTGGCCAGGCTGCTATGATGACTAGTTACCAAGGTATCTCTTAGTCATCGAGATCGTTTGTAGGTGATTTCCAGGTAAGATTTAATAAACTTGGAAACCCTTTGGTTGGCTGCCAATAGGTACCAAAATTTATTGTAGATATGTCATACTTTGCCATGTTGTCGGTTGTATTTGGTGATGATGCGTGTTGATGAAGATGATTTGTCTTGCCTGGGCTTATACAGTAACACATGTCTGTTCTAAATAGGTGATAGGAGGAATGTCCTAATAGATACGGCACCTCATCCCTGAGAAATGGTCAATTGGAAGCAGGGAGGAATGGGATTATTGCGGTGCCATGGACAAATTGGAACAAAGGTTTTATTAAAATAGTATTTTTATTAATATCAATAGACTAAAAAGTATATATAATTCATACATATATATAATACATAGAAAAAATCAAAAAAGAGAAAACATTGTGCAATATCAAGTAATGACCGTCGCCACAGAATGTTGAAAGGTGATCGCTGGTCAATTCATCCCAACTAGTTTCGCCAATACATTGGCTTCATCAGGGGAATAAACAAAACAAGAAAATGAGATAAAAACACTAAAGAAGGGAAATGAAAAAGAAATATATTATTGAATCCAAGTGTTGCAGCATAATTAAAGTGAGCAGTCATGTCACAGAGCAGTCACAATTTTGTCCAATCTGGACCACCAGCCCAACAGGCCCCATACCCAGGACATACCATGCAAGACTACCAGGATGCAAAGTGGACACCAACCAGCTACTGAAAACAGTGGTAGCACTCAACCCTGTAATTGGCTACAGGGGACCCAATAAGGTGCCTAAAAAGATTAAGGATTCGTATGTAAGTATTAAATTATTCATTAGTTAATGATGGGGGCTATGCCTCAATTATATACCCTAGTTGAAGACAGAAAAGATACACACACTAGTGTGCTGGAAAAATCGCGACACAGAGCTTGAATGTAGAAATCAAGGGGTATATATATATGGCCTAGAAAGCTAGAAATAATAAGATGCAAAATGATGGTATTATTAGAGTATCCTTGGTGTATTAAATGCAGAGCATATTATGAGCAAACGCCCATTATAAAGAATGAATTATTTGGATGTATATAGGCGCTTACCTTAAAGGTGCAAACATCAGTGATAATAGAGGGTGCATAAGGTCCCGCCGTAGTAGACTCAGCACGGGATCCTAACCAAGATATCCTCCAAATTGCATCAATAGGCTTGATGATCTATATATAAATTCAATACATATAAATATAGTGTCAGCATGGGAACTTCCAAGCATTGTATGATTGAACAGCAGGAAAGGGAACAAAGGCTCTCAAATAGAACGAAAAAAGAAAGCATAGTCAGTGATTTTACCTTGGTCAGATATAGCCAGGCCACAACGGTAATCCAGCAGCAAGTGAGTAAGATAAAGAAGGAAAGTGGCAGCCTTTTAAGTCCCCCACCCGATCGGCATTAATTAACCAATCGGGAGCGGACAAAGAGTGGTCGGGGCGCATGCGCAGTAGCCAGAGTCAACGACCTACAATACCCAGAATGCCGTGCGCCAGCCATATCACATGGTAAGGTTACCAGTGATACGGTCTGGATAGATGTAATACAGGCATCGAATCCAACAGAGGAGGGGGGAAAGGATAGAATGAAGCCATCCCACCCGTCCAATGGGAGGGGGAGAGGAGGCAAAACAATTGACATATGGATATTCTGCGAAGGCCCCGGCCGAGGGGGCGGGCTAACTCAAAAGTCAGCCCTTGGGTGTCCATGCAGCCAAAGGTTGTAGTGGAACACATTCCCAGATAACATAGGGCGCAGACACTAATGACATCTGGGCCAGCTAGGCAGACCAGGAGTAGGAGCCGGGATCGCCAAGGGAAGGAGGGTACAGATGGAGACAAGCAATCCAGTGGACATATGAGTGCATGACCTTCGGAATTCTGATTTCTATCTTGCAGCTAATGACCTGTATGATAGACTCCTCCAGCGGGGATATAGTCGCTCCCTGTTAGAGGTCCTTCAACAGAGTTATTAAACGAAACAGACATGATCTCATTAATTCCACCAAATCTGGGAAATCCAATCCATCTGTCGGGATCATCACTCAGTTTTCTAAACAACATAGCCAAATGAGAAGCATTTTCCAGAACTATTGGCCACTTTTGATGGCCAATAATACTATTAAAACATTTCTGAAACCATACTCTGAAATAACATATAGACGTGCTCCCTCTATGAGGGATCTTTTAGTTCACAGTCACCACATGATTCGAGGTCCCATGGATTATTCCAACATGGGTACCTTCCCATGCGGTGCATGCGACTTTTGTTCTTTCATTCTCAACTCTAGGGATATTGTTCTCCCTAATGGCAGGACCTATCGTCTGAAACATAGTCACTTGCAAAACAATTGGAATAGTATATATAGCCTCATGTCGATGCGGCTGTTTTTATGTGGGGAAGACTAAGCGTCCGTTCCTTAAACGCATCAAGGACCACATTGCACCCCTTTACAAACCTCTAACTACTACTGCTTTGCATAGACATATTGCTATAGAACACAAGTATGATCCTGATGTCGTTCGATTTGCGGCTCTTGAACAAGTTCCCCCAGATGCTCGAGGTGGCAACATTGATAATACGTTGCTTCAAATGGAAACCAGATGGATACACTCGTTGGACGCTTTGAAATTTCTGGGCTTAAATGAATATATCAGTTTTAAATCTTTTCTCTAGAATTGGATATCTGCTTACTTCCACCCACTTTCCAATTCCGGTTCGTCCAACTGGTCTATCCGTCCTATGTCTCCTTATTGCTTGACTGTTTTTGATCATTCAGGCCCTCAGAGCTTTGCTTCCATTCTTGTCCTCATTCCCTGCCTCCATCCTTTACCCACTGCTACATTGTCTCTCTTAGTAGGGACTTAATTTATACGTCAAGATGAATTGTCTCTGTTAAATTATTTTTACCTCCTTTTTTGGATGAATTGATATTTTGATATTTTGCATTTTTCACTGGTGACTTTAATCATATCTTGCTATGATGACTGTTATTTATGTATAACTTTGTGAATTTCAGTACAACATGTCTATTGTCAAAACACTACTGTAAAATAGCTTTTTATATTTTTTGAATCCAATTCTCATCCTTTAATTATCGTGGGTGTCATGTCTAAGTGGTCACCTTCAGATGGTCATGCACTCATATGTCCACTGGATTGCTTGTCTCCATCTGTACCCCCCTTCCCTTGGCGATCCCGGCTCCTACTCCTGGTCTGCCTAGCTGGCCCAGATGTCATTAGTGTCTGTGTCCCATGTTATCTGGGAATGTGTTCCACTACAACCTTTGGCTGCATGGACACCCAAGGGCTGACTTTTGAGTTAGCCCGCCCCCTCGGCCGGGGCCTTCGCAGAATATCCGTATGTCAATTGTTTTGCCTCCTCTCCCCCTCCCATTGGATGGGTGGGATGGTTTCGTTCTATCCTTTCCCCCCTCCTCTGTTGGATTTGATGCCTGTATTACATCTATCCAGACCGTATCACTGGTAACCTTACCATGTGATATGGCTGGCGCATGGCGTTCTGGGTATTGTAGGCCGTTGACTCTGGCTACTGCGCATGCGCCCCGACTGCTCTTTGTCTGCTCCCGATTGGTTAATTAATGCCGATCGGGTGGGGGACTTAAAAGGCTACCACTTTCCTTCATTATCTTACTCACTTGCTGCTGGATTAGCGTTGTGGCCTGGCTATAGCTGACCAAGGTAAAATCACTGACTATCCTTTCTTTTTTCATTCTATTTGGGAGCCTTTGTTCCCTTTCCTGCTGTTCAATCATACAATGCTTGGAAGTTCCCATGCTGACACTATATTTATATGTATTGAATTTATATATAGATCATCAAGCCTATTGATGCAATTTGGAGGATATCTTGGGTAGGATCCCGTGCTGAGTCTCTATTACGGCGGGACCTTAGTATACACCCTCTATTATCACTGATGTTTGCACCTTTACGGTAAGCGCCTATATACATCCAAATAGTTCATTCTTTATAATGGGCGTTTGCTCATAATATGCTCTGCATTTAATACACCAAGGATACTCTAATAATACCATCATTTTGCATCTTATTATTTCTAGCTTTCTTGGCCATATATATACCCCTTGATTTCTACATTCAAGCTCTGTGTCGCGATTTTTCCAGCACACTAGTGTGTGTATCTTTTCTGTCTTCAACTAGGGTATGTAATTGAGGCATAGCCCCCATTATTAACTAATAATTTAATACTTACATACGAATCTCTAATCTTTTTTGGTGCCTTATTGGGTCCCCTGTAGCCAATTACAGGGTTGAGTGCTACCACTGTTTTCAGTAGCTGGTTGGTGTCCACTTTGCATCCTGGTAGTCTTGCATGGTATGTCCTGGGTATGGGGGCTGTTGAGCTGGTGGTCCTGATTGGAGAAAATTGTGATTGCTCTGTGACATGACTGCTCACTTTAATTATGCTGCAACACTTGGATTCAATAATTAATATATTTCTTTTTCATTTCCCTTCTTTAGTGTTTTTATCTCATTTTCTTGTTTTGTTTATTCCCCTGATGAAGCCAATGTATTGCGAAACTAGTTGGGATGAATTGACCAGCGATCACCTTTCAACATTCTGTGGTGACGGTCATTACTTGATATTGCACAATGTTTTCTCTTTTTTGATTTTTTCTATGTATTATGTATATGTATGAATTATATATACTTTTTAGTCTATTGATATTAATAAAAATACTATTTTAATAAAACCTTTGTTCCAATTTGTCCATGGCACCGCAATAATCCCATTCCTCCCTGCTTCCAATTGACATGTCTGTTCTGGTTTTTCACTCTATTAAAAGGCTTTTTCAGGCATGTTCTGCTATAGCCTCTAGCTAGAAGGTGTTCACGCAGCATGTTCACCTAATTTTGGAAATCTGTATCCTGTGTGCAATCGCGCTTCAATCCTAGAAATTGACTATAGGAAATACTTTTGATCAATTTTTCTGGATATGGACTGCTGGCGTGTAGCAAGCTGTTTCCCGCTGAGGGTTTTCTATATAAAGTGGAACAAATCGTTCCTGTTTAGTTAATAAAAATTTCTACATCCAAAAAGGTAATCCTTGATCAAAGGTACGTGTGAACTTTAGATTATATGTGTTCACCTGTAAGCCATGCAGAAACTTTAATAGATTTTCTCTTGATCCTGCCCACACCATAAAAACATCATCTATGTATCGATGCCATGATACTTATCTGACCAATGTCCTCCGATTTGGATTCATCAGAGAAAAAAACTTGTTCCCACCCCCCCAGGTACAGGTTCGCGTAGGATGGAGCGCACTTGGCCCCCATGGCCACGCCCTGCACCTGGAAGTAGTGGGAACCCTTGAATACAAAGATGTTATGTGTTAGTATTAAATCTAACATTTTAATGACAAAATCGTTATACTTCCATGAATCAGTGTCACGCTCATTCAAGAACTGATGTACAACACCCACCCCTCTGGCATGTGGTATGGAGTTGTAAAGAACCTCTATGTCGATCGCAACCAGCCAGGATCCTTGGGGCAATTGTAGCCCATCCAACGTTTTTTAATAACTCAATAGTGTCCTTGACAAATGAAAATAGCCCCTTCACATGAGGGTATAAATATTCGTCAACCAGTTGGCTTGCCCTCTCAGTCAGAGATCCACAGCCCGAAATTATTGGTCGGCCTGGGGGGGCTCTGTAAGTTTTTGTGCACTTTGGGTAGCGTGTAAAACGTAGGAGTGGTAAAATTAGTAGTATCCAGAAATTTGAGTGTGTTTGAATCTGATTCCCCTAAGATGTGCTTTGGCTAGAATATCTTTGTATAATCTCATATAATAATTAACATCTCGGGACTGGTCTATACCAACTGGTATTAAGGATGATATCGAAACACATTTTCTCATATTGTTCTACGTCCATTATAACAAGGTTTCCACCTTTTGTCAGATGGCTTCACTACAATATTTTTGTTAGAGCTTAGGTTCCGCAGTGCCTTTTTCAGGTGCTTAGGCAGGTTAGACGGAGTTCCAGTTTGCCAATTGGTGGATTCTATCTCTTTGGTGACCTGGATCACAAAGGCCCATATATTGGAGTTGCCTTGCAGCACAGGGAATGACTTTGATTTGGGTTTGTATGACTTCGGTGTACCAAAAGTAACACCTGGGGGGAGAGTCAGCGAAGGATAAGGGGGAAGTGCCCGATCCTGCCCGATCCTGCGATTGGACGATAGGTGTTTCGGATGGGTGAAGAGCCCCACCCTCCTCCTCCGGATTGCTCTCATCCCACAGGTCCATGAGATCCTGTAAGGCTCGTAGATCTTCAAAAGTTACACCCTCCAAATTGGTGTTTTGTGAACCCAATTCTTCAATGTTATTTGAGTCCTTGTCATACAGTACTTTATACATGAGTCGTCTGGCAAAGAGGTGCAGATCCTTGATCAGCTCAAACTAGTCTGCTTCCTCATCTGGGCAAAAAGTGAGACCTAATTCCAACAACCTGGACTCCTCTTCTGATAAAGGGTAAGAGAGATTAATAATATCAAATTTATCCCGGTTCTCACCGAAAGTGGAACCGGGACATACTATTTTAAAGGCTGACTCATTGCTCGCATGGGAGTAGGTGCAGTTAGTGAGGTACGCTTTGAGTCCATGGTGTTGGAGTTAAATATAGGTGCTATCAGAGAGTCCGTGGGGAGGGCAGACGTGGGTATACGTTGTTCCAAGAATTGAAACCAGATTGAGATTCGCTACAGGTGTAGCCAATGTCATGAGTGAGTGATTCAGTACATTGCCAGTCACTGGAGTGCTGGGAGTTGTACGGCCCTGTGACCGTTGCGACCGTGTTCTTTTATCCTTCTTATGGGCATGTGTCAACTTGGGACATCCCTGTGAACTTGTTTCACTATCTTTTTTTCTTTTCCTTGAAGCGCCATTGGAGTCATTGAACTGTGTAGCAATCGGGACATGCTGAGGACATGGATGAGGTATCGGATTCTACCAGATCCAGATTATTAGCCGAAGGGGCATGATTGTAGGTGCCCCTACGCCGAGGAACACACCCATCCCATGCATGGCCACAGTAATCCATCATTTTTCAAAGCACTCACCCCAAAGGAGATCCCAAGAATGGATAAGGGAGGTGGTCTTCGAATATATGCACACCAGGACCAAACCAGACCAGCGTCACAGCCAACGTTACCAGTTACAGAAAGTCAGGAAAGAAAAATATTACAATTCATATACATGTAAAGAAAAAAGGTTTATATTGGAAGAGATTTCTATAATTGTTATGTTCAGAAAAAAATTATATATCACAAAAAGTATATTTTGGTTGCTGAACTCAAACCCCAGAAAAGCATTGGGTGTGTTTTCCTCCCCTGAATAAAGTATCAAGTAAATAGGGTAGAGGTCAGCCCCAAATAATCACAAAAAAATATGGTACCAACATCCCTAAAAGTTGATAGGACAAAAAGAGTGGAGAACATGGGACTTTAAAGGTTCGTTATATGGAGAAAGACACAATTTATAGTATAAAATTGTACAAATGTTTATTGGAAAAACCACTTTAAAAATCGAGAGTACAGTTAACAGTCAGTCATAGGTATACACATATTGCCTATCACTGACAAATGAGAGTATTGTAGTCACATACAAATATAGCCACATCCAGAAATTTCAACATGTTTCACCAGGAAGAAAAACGTTGGATGGGCTACAATTGCCCCAAGGATCCTGACTGGTCGCGATAGACATAGAGGCTCTTTACAACTCCATACCACATGCCAGAGGGGTGGGTGTTGTACGGGAGTTCTTGAATGAGCGTGACACTGATTCATGGAAGTATAACGATTTTGTCATTGAAATATTAGATTTCATACTAACACATAACATCTTTGTATTCAAGGGTTCCCACTACCTCCAGGTGCAGGGCGTGGCCATGGGGGCCAAGTGCGCCCCATCCTACGCGAACCTGTACCTGGGGGGGTGGAAACAAGATCTTTTCTCTGATGAATCCAAATCGGAGGACATTGGTCAGATAGTATCATGGCATCGATACATAGATGATGTTTTTATGGTGTGGGCAGGATCAAGGATCTATTAAAGTTTCTGGATGGCTTACAGGTGAACACATATAATCTAAAGTTCACACATACCTTTGATCAATCAAGGATTACCTTTTTGGATGTAGAAATTTTTATTAATGAAACAGGAACGCTTTGTTCCACTTTGTATAGAAAACCCTCAGCGGGAAACCGCTTGCTGCACGCCAGCAGTTCATATCCAGAAAAATTGATCAAAAGTATTCCCTATAGTCAATTTCTAGAATTGAAGCGCAATTGCACACAGGATACAGATTTCCAAAATGAGGTGAACATGCTGCGTGAACACCTAGCTAGCGGCTATAGCAGAACATGCCTGAAAAAAGCCTTTTAATAGAGTGAAAAACCAGAACAGACATGTGTTACTGTATAAGCCCAGGCGAGACAAATCATCTTCATCAACACGCATCATCACCAAATACAACCGACAACATGCCAAAGTACGACATATCTACAATAAATTTTGGTACCTATTGGCAGCCAACCAAAGGGTTTCCAAGTTTATTAAATCTTACCCGGAAATCACCTACAAACGATCTCGATCACTAAGAGATACCTTGGTAACTAGTCATCATAGCAGCCTGGCCACCACTAAAACAAAATCACCGGGCACCTACCCTTGTGGCCAGTGCAGTTTTTGCCCTTTTATTTTAGAGGGAAAAAGTATCACGCTCCCTAATAAAATCTGGACCCCCAAACACAGAACTAATTGCCAATCAGTTTGCTCTGTATATTTAATGAAATGCTGTTGTGGAGCGTTTTATGTGGGGAAGACAAAACGCCCACTATTCTGGAGAATCAGAGACCATGTATCTGATTTCCAAACACAAGATGGAAACACCAATAAGCCGTCATGTAGGATTGTATCATAAATTTGATCTCAAGGCCATTGGCTTTTTCAGCCTTGAACATCTTCCCCAACATGAATGCGGGGGGGACATTGATAACAAGCTGCTCCAGTTAGAGACGAGATGGATTTACTTGTTACAGGTGACTCGGTTCCCAGTCCTTAACGAGGGGATTAGTTATAAGCCCTTCCTGTGGCCAATGTCTTTTCCTCTGATGTGCTCACATCTGTGTATTGGTGATTTGGATTGATGGACTCGTTTGGAGTTGCTGGCTATTGTTTTGTTTTTGCTTTGGCCATATTATCCAACTATCCTCTTATTTTCTGCTACTCATTCACTCTTTGGTATAATTGTGACTCTTTGTTTGTACATATTGATCTATACTTGACGGGTTGTCCTGTTTGATGTTGCCAGCTATATAATTTTCAAATACAAGGAAAGAAATGTATGCCAAGTTATACATAATACCTCATATGTGTTCAATTCATTTTATTACACAAATGCAATTAATCTTTAGATTTTGGAAATGATCATTGTGATGCACATTCATGGCCACATTCATGCTCACCGTGGCTCTTTAGTTGGCTAGGTGGGTTTGTTGTTGTAGGGTTTTTTTTATTTTTTTTCTTGCACCTGTCCCACCTGTGGTCCTTCTGGTCCCTCGCCAATAGATCCCCATACGGACGCCCAAGGGTGTGCAGTAGAGTTAGCAATTTGCCCCCTTTGGGGTAGCGCTGCCCCGCTGCACGCCCGCCTTGAGGTATCCTGTTCCCCTATGGCATAGTAATCAGCCCACCCCATACCATCTTCCCAGACTGCAATCCACTCTTTTGGTCTGGTACTGTCTTCACTGCTGGTCACAGCAGTGTTCTGCTGATCACCGGAGGTCACAGCTGTTTCCAACTTCCAGTCTCCGGTTCTCAGTCCATAGTACAGGGACCTCTCTTTTGCGTCCGCGGGGTGTCAGTGTGGCGTGATGTCACGCGCTGCATTTTGGCCCCACGGGGAGGGATATTTAAATCCCACATGATCCAGACCTTCTCAGGTAACCTGGGAGCTCATGAGGAATATGGACGGCAGCATTAGGTAACTTTCTGGCTGAAGGTGGGACAATCCGTGTCTCTGCTCTGCATTAAGCTTCAATATAAGTATTATCTTTGTTTTTGTTTTCTTGCATAGATCGTCACTGGCCATCCATGTACTCCTCTTGGGGCTTTGGCTGTCTATGTTTCTGGAACCTCCCCACGTCTATGTTTCTCCTAGCTGTGGTGGTTGGAGCAGAATGTAGCCCCTCACACAGTGGTGAGATACATTGAGGTGAGTGAATTTTCTTGAAGTCACAAGGATATATTTGATACCTTTCTAGCGTACAGCATTTACATATATTTATATATACATATCTTTAGGATTTATATAGAAAACCCTCAGCGGGAAACAGCTTGCTACACGCCAGCAGTTCATATCCAGAAAAATTGATCAAAAGTATTCCCTATAGTCAATTTCTAGGATTGAAGAGCAATTGCACACAGGATACAGATTCCAAAAATGAGGTGAACATGCTGCATGAACACCTTCTAGCTAGAAGCTATAGCAGAACATGCCTGAAAAAAGCCTTTTAATAGAGTGAAAAACCAGAACAGACATGTGTTACTGTATAAGCCCAGGCGAGACAAATCATCTTCATCAACACGCATCATCACCAAATACAACCGACATCATGCCAAAGTACGACATATCTACAATAAATTTTCGTACCGATTGGCAGCCAACCAAAGGGTTTCCAAGTTTATTAAATCATTGCATGTGCAAAATTGCATAGACACACATAAAATTGCTACATAATCGCATAAACTTTAAATTGCATAGAATAAAAAGGTGCTAATGCTGACAAAATATGAGGTAGAGTCCAACAGTGCACATGAATAGAAAAAAATTAAAAAATAAAATAAAAAGATGCAGTGAAGTGACAATTAGTGAAAATGCAGTCTTTCAGTGCATAGGTGATGTGAATCCTCTTCAGTGTATAAACACCTCAGGTGTGCAGTGGCTACCTTACCTTACCACTGAAAGGTAACAGTGTGTTGTAACAAATGGTGGTCAATAAATCCTCCAATGGCTCGCATCCGATGTTCCTCTTGTGTGGTAGTGGCCAAGCGTCAATGAACTAGATATTCTAATATGCCTTAGTAGCCTGGTGTATAGTCTTCATATATAATGATAGGTTATCTCTATATGCCTCAGTGACAGTGGACAGCCTACCAGGTCTGTGAACATAGAGTAAAAAGGAGAGGGGGGGGACCCAAATTGTGAAGTATGTAATCACAGATATTTGAGTTTGCAGGTTTAAAAGTACACGCATAATGAAACGGGTAAAAAATTAGATGGAAATGAGCAGCGAGCTCGTGGCCTGACGTCGCTTCCGGTGCCCGTGTAAGCCAATCCAATCCGCTTCTCCTGGCCACTACCACACAAGAGGAACATCGGATGCGAGCCATTGGAGGATTTACTGACCCACCACCATTTGTTACAACACACTGTTACCGTACAGTGGTAAGGTAAGGTGGCCACTGCATACCTGAGGTGTTTATACACTGAAGAGGATTCACATCACCTATGCACTGAAAGACTTATTTTCATTGATTGTCACTTAGAGCACAGCACTTCACTGCAACTTTTTATTTTTTTATTTTTTTCTATTCATGTGCACTGTTGGACTCACTGTTGGACTTACCCCTTTTTTATTCTATGCAGTTTGAAGGTTATGCGACTTATGTAGCAATTTTTTTTTTTTTTTTTTTCCTTTCAATAATTTTATTAGTTTTGTAGGTACATAAGCATAATACATTCCATACAAGAAAATTTGGGGGAAAACGTTTAGTATACAAGATGTAAAGTAACATCACAACATGGCCAGCAAGGGCCAAGAAACATTAAGATAATATGAAGCATGTCTCAAGAACCTGAATGGGTTATACAATCGAAAAAAAATAAAGGAGATTTAGATCAGCAAACCAAGTCCATCCTTTCAAGAGTCTAGAGCGGTATTATACACTTGTTGATGGGTAAAGGAGCATCTGGTCATATTATCGATAAGCTAATGGAGAGACGAACAGGAGGAAGCACCCCCACACACCCCTAAAGGGATCAAGCTGTGGGTGAGGGGTCACCCTCCTCCCCGGCTCACCAGGTATCAGACCAAAGCCACCTCTAAGAAGCTGCTATGTTAACAATTATAAATGGATATAAAAATTCAGGTTTGGCTAGATCATAGAACATTCGCTATGAATCAGTGAGAAGAGAGGTTTGAAAACAGAGGATAGAAGAGTAGGAGAAAAGAAGAGAGAAGGGAAAAATTGTGAAAAGGGAAGTTCCAGAAGGGTCACTCAACGCTCCATCTAGCAGGGGAGATAGCACCTGGGTAAAGGAGGACATTGCAGTAATTGGCCCAGGGTTCCCAGGTGAGTTCAAATGACCTGGTTTTATCTTGTATGATGCTGACTATTTTCTCTTGTGCCATGATGCAGGATATTTTATGCTTCACCGCTGTGAGAGGAACGGTAGTTTTTTTCCAACGGGCAGCTATTGTAATTTTGGTGCCCAAAAGGATGAAAAAAAAATCAGTTTTTGCGTAAATTTATCAACCCTGCTCACTTTAATGTTGAGGAGTGCTATGTCCGGTGTCTGGGGGACCTTAACGAATGTTACTTTGCGTATCAGAGAGAATACTTTGTTCCACAGACTCCTTATACGAGAACAAGACCACCAAATGTGGTACATTGTTCCAATATGATTACAGTTTCGGAAGCACAGCGGGGAGGCATCCGGGTAAATCTTTGCAAGAAGGGAGGGAACTCTGTACCATCGTGTTATTATCTTAAGGCTGGCTTCAACTAGAGAAATATTCAGTATACCTTTAAACGAGCGTTGAAAGCAGGAAAACCACTTGTCTTGATCCCCACTTGAGGCAAAAGAGGAATAAATGATTGAGATCCCGCCCCTCCGATCCGTGGCGTCCGAACACCATGATTCATAGCTTGTGACCCGAGGAGGATCTGGTAAATTAGGCCAAATGGAATGGAGGAAGTGTAATAATTGTGTGTATCTGTAGCGCTCAGAGGGAGGCATCTCAAGTTTACTTGTGCAGTATGCTATAGATATGGGGCCTGTAGATGTGAAATAATTTCCAATTCTAAGTAGTCCTTTATTAAGCCACCAGCTAAATGCTAAGATGTTCATTCCCGGTGGAATGTCAGGATTATGGAAGATGTGTGTTAGTGGTCGAAGAGTGGAGATCAGGAATGGGTTTTTATGTAATTGGTCGCACAGAGCTAGGGAGTGGGAAAGGGTGGGAGATAATATGGGGGGTCTAAGCTTAGCAGGAGACCATAGTAAGAAGTCAATGGTATGGAGAGGGACTGCTTGGCGTTCCATTGAGACCCAATCAGGTTTGGGGCCCCCGAGAGTATACAGTGGAGATCTGGGCCAGCTGAGCGGCTTGGTAGTACCACCAAATGTTAGGTAAGGCTAAACCCCCTTGTGATTAAAGTCTAAATAGGATGTGCTTCGAACATCATCTTCCCTTGGATCCCCAAATACATTGTAGAATTTTGGATTGTAAAGCCTGTAATTGTGATTTTCGGATTGGGATAGGTAAGGACCTGAAAAAATAGAGTAGTCGAGGGAGGAGGGTCATTTTGATTGCATTAATACGACCTAGCCAGGATAAATTATGCTTAGCCCAGTTGGTAAGGTCTAAAGACATTTTATGAAAGATGGGCGGATAGTTGGAGGAGTATAAGGAATCAATACGGAAGGAGAGATTAACCCCTAAATAAGGAATGGACGTTGAGCTCAATGAGAAAGGGAAATGGTTTTGTAGGTTACCTAGTAGGTTAGGGGGAACTGTGATGTTTAGCGCTAGTGATTTGGAGACATTTACGCGAAGGCCTGAGATTTCACCGAATTTGTCAAGCAGGGAGAGAATGTTGGGGGTTGAGATCAGGGGAGATGTTACAAATAAGAGCAAGTCATCAGCAAATAGAGCGCACTTGAGTTCTTGTTTACCGCACAACACCCCCTATAATGTCCAGATGGGATCTGATCGCAATGGCCAAGGTCTCGATTGCTATAGCGAAAAGAAAGGGGGAAAGTGGGCAACCTTGCCTAGTGCCTTTTTCTATAGTGAGAGGTTCAGAGTAGCAGCCCTGGAGTCTAACCTGCGCAGATGGGGTAGAGTACAAGGCTTGTAGGATACCTAGAAAGTGTGGACCAAAGCCCCATCTCTCCAACACACTGAATAAGTATGGCCATGTTACTGTATCAAAAGCTTTTTGGAGGTCTATCGAAAGCAAGAATCCTTCCTGCCGGGAGCCTCCATCCCAATGAGAGTTAAGGATGGATATAAAGGGCAATGCAGAAATTGGCAGTGTTGAATTATAGTTAAAAAGAAGTTTATTGATACAAAAACGAATAGGATATACATGAACATACACATTGATCTAGTTAAGAATAATTATAAAAACATCAGATATATGGAAACATATGATGCATCCTACTGCTAGTTACAAGTACCACCCCCGATAGGTGTGATGGCGTCCTGATAGCAGATTTCCAACGCGTTTCAACTTATTGTAAGGATAAAGTCTTCCTCAGGGAGGGACTGCATCACATTCTAAAATTTTAAGTAACAGCATGATTATTGGTATATACTTAAATATTTGTTTGTTACCTATATCTACAGAAATCGCATTACAACAGAAAAGTATTATATGCGACTTACATTCCACAACTGGCTTTGTTACAGAGAGGTACTCCAGGACCAGAGCTCCCTGCCACTTGGAACAATACACCTGACACAATCAATTTAAGTTGTTTAATTATCACGACTGCCAAATACTGGTTTCTTCACAATATACCAGGCCATCCCGTAGAGGATATTTGAGCAGCATTGACAATCACGTTAGGACCCCTGCCAGCACTGGGAAAGCGATTTTTCACAGTTAAATGCAAATAATGTGATGCAGTCCCTCCCTGAGGAAGACTTTATCCTTACAATAAGTTGAAACGCGTTGGAAATCTGCTATCAGGACGCCATCACACCTATCGGGGGTGGTACTTGTAACTAGCAGTAGGATGCATCATATGTTTCCATATATCTGATGTTTTTATAATTATTCTTAACTAGATCAATGTGTATGTTCATGTATATCCTATTCGTTTTTGTATCAATAAACTTCTTTTTAACTATAATTCAACACTGCCAATTTCTGCATTGCCCTTAAAATCCCATTTTGAGGTACACATCTAGTTCTAAAAATTACAAGGGATGCTGGCAATGACACGGCCAACCCTCTGAGTCATACATTTATGTAAACAATTTATTAGGGTGGAAAATACACCCACACCTCATCTATCGTTGACTCAGACAGTTGGTTGTGGACTCTCCTTGAACCAAAAATAAATATTTAATCTAATTAATACGAGGCTCCACCCATCCTATTATATAATAAGGGATTTTCCTGTTTTAGGAGTGGAGCAGCCCAACTCAGTCATTGGAGAACCCCCGATGACCATTTATCTTTCTTTTTCTTTTTTCTGCTTTTGGGTTGAGTGTATTTCCACTAGGCAGTAACGACATACAATGGGGGACCTATTGGGGGGAGAATGGGAGGAACTTATGGCTAATATCCAAAAAGACTATCAAGACAAAGAACAGGTCACCTCAGACCTATCTTCACTTTTTTCATGCTTAACCAAAATACTAGAGAAAAAATCTGCCCTACACTGGCATATAGAATCTTTAGGACGCTACATCAGGGAGGGCATAAACCCTATAGGTCTACGAATACAAATATTCCCCACCCTGGATAACATTACCAAAGAACTGAAAACAAATTGGGAAAACAAAACTAAATGAATGTTCCAAACACCTCATGCTATTGCTGCAAAACGAATACCAGCAGC
The DNA here is from genome assembly GCF_042186555.1 of Aquarana catesbeiana. Classification (NCBI taxonomy): domain Eukaryota; kingdom Metazoa; phylum Chordata; class Amphibia; order Anura; family Ranidae; genus Aquarana; species Aquarana catesbeiana. Next base: position 115,043,946 of record NC_133335.1, on the reverse strand, counting down.
AATTGAGAGGTATGGACATGGAAATCCAAACACTTTATACCCGACTTTCCGCCCTCAAAAAACACGAACAATACACAGTATATGAGAAAAAACTGAAGGAACACCTAGAAACCTTCAGCAAAAATATTCTCATAAAAAAGGAGAAAAAATACTGGAGGGATAAAAACGCTTTTGGCGAAGGCAGGGCATATAAGTGGAATACCAATTCACAGATAAGAAAAAGTTCCAGATTTCCCAAACAGAATAATATAAACCAGACCAATGACTATCTTTCGGATACACCTTCCAATAACTCCTCCTCCTCAGCCTCATCCCAGGCGGGCAAATTTCGAGGCAAAAGAAAGGGTCCCTTTCCCAAACAAACAGATATGGAGGGAGAGATTCAACAAACACACAAGAGAAGAACCACAGACGTCCAGTCAAATGAAAGCACACGAGGTGGAAGAGAAGGGGGCATGGGTAGAACTAGGGGGACAATACCGGGCAACCCAAAAGGCTCATCCTCTCAGAATACCGGAAAAAGTTACAAAGAACAGGGTGCGATTCCGAAAACTCAGCAGACCCATATAGACACTTTTTTAGACAAGAGCAACATACAATCCCAACCTCCTCCAACCCCACCAACACAACTTTCAATGATATCCATGACAGCTCCACCGGTGAAGGAAAACTAAATGTCATAAATCTCTCATCTCACAAACTCACAACAATAGAACAGGAAGTTTTGTCTCTAGGTCTCTCCTTTTGTCCGAATCGGAGTTTAGACAGCTTTGAAACCATCAAAGATATAAATCTGTTCGCCAGAAAACTTCTACTCAAAAGCTTATATGCGACTAAAAAAACCACGGCTACACCTGAAGTGGAACCTAATCTCAAAGCAGCAGACTTTAGAGCTCTCAGAGATCTTAATCTATTACTGCAAGAAAGTGGCCCAATAGAGGATTTTTGTGAGAGGGATCTTGACAGTGAAAGCAGTGAAGAAGAATTTGAGGAATCCAGCAGAGTCCAAACCACCAAAAAATACAAAAGGAAATCACACAGATTTCCACCACTGAATCAGAATCCAGCCATAGCTCTATTTGTAGGACAGATCACTAAAGAAATCAACAAGATGGAAAAATACAACAAAAAAAGCAACCTAAATCGGGAACAACAAAAGGCATTAAACTCCCTTAAAAACAACACAGAAATTACAATCAAAGCATCGGACAAGGGAGGGAACATCGTCCTTATGGACAATGCCAAATACGAAAAAATGTGTTTTAACATATTGAATGATACCAAATGCTATAAAAAGATTTCTCCCTCCACAGTAGACAAATTCAACCAGGAATTCTTCTCCCTGGTGGATGAATCTGTCAATGAAGGGGTAATAGATAAAGACACGTGGGATTTTATACGCACTAGACATCCACGTCAACCCACTTTTTATGCACTACCCAAAGTGCATAAAAAACTAAATGACCCACCAGGGAGACCTATCATTTCCGGGAATGGTTCCATCACAGAGGGGATCAGCCAAATAATAGATCAATACCTGAGACCCCATGTAATGGAACTTCCATCGTATACAAGGGATACCATACATCTATTGCAAATCCTCGATGGAATATCCATTCCCAGTTCAGCTCTACTTGTTACAGTGGATGTGGAATCGCTGTATAATAGTATCCCACACCACTTAGGCATAGCTGCAATTGAACGTGTCCTACAACAAAGAGCAACAACAGACTGGAAATTCAATGCATTCATTCTAACTATGCTGGACTACATCCTCAACACAACACCTTCCTTTTCAAGGGCTCCCACTACCTCCAGGTGCAGGGAGTGGCTATGGGGACGTGCTGCGCACCCTCCTATGCCAACCTGTACCTGGGGGAGTGGGAGAGGGAGTTCCTACAGGGGGAGGCAGCATCTGTGTACACTCGCCACATATGTATGTGGCAGAGGTACATAGACGATCTCTTCATCATCTGGGACGGCCCCCCTGAATTATTGAGGGACTGTCTAAAGCTGATGAACAACAATGCTTTTAACCTGTTTTTCACTATGACCTCGGATACCCATGAAGTAAATTTCCTGGACATTACCATCTTTAAAAACTCTGAGGGCGGACTATCAAGTAAACTTTACAGAAAGGAGACTGCTGGCAACACCCTGTTGCATGCAAACAGCTTTCACCCGGAACCTCTGAAAAGATCCATTCCCTATAGCCAGTTTCTCCGCCTTAAAAGAAACTGCAGTAACAACGAAGACTTTCAACACGAAGCGGACAAACTTACCATTAGGCTCATGAACAGAGGCTACTCCAAATCCTCTTTAAAAAAAGCGTTCAACCGAGTTAAGCAAACCAATAGAAGGGATTTAATCTTCTCAAAGAAACCAACCAAAGAAGACAACACTACAAGGATTATTGTGAGATTTTCTAATGAGCATTTTAAAATTAATAAAATTATCTCCAGATATTGGTCCATCCTTACAGATGATCCAATCCTGAAAGGACTAATTGGTCCTAAACCCCAAATCACCTATAGAAAACCTGGCTCAATAGGAAATGCACTCATCCAAAGTGAATACAAGGGCACGGCAAGAAAGGATCCCTGTAAAACATGGGGTACATACCCATGTGGTTCCTGTGCCCAATGTCCAGTCATCGGTAGGAGGACCACACTGGCACTGCCTAATGGGGAAAGTTTTTCCCTGCGTCATTTTGCCAATTGCAAGACGCAGGGTGTGGTATACCTCATGCAGTGCCAGTGTGGTGCCTTCTACGTGGGCAAAACAAGACAGGAATTTAGAAAACGTGTCGACAAACATATGCAAAGTATGCAAATCGGCAACTTGTATCTGCCTTTGGGAAGGCATGTTGCCAGATATCACAATTACCGATTACCCTCGGTGAACTTCACAGTCCTTGATAGGATTCATTTGCCACTCAGGGGGGGAGACTGGAACAAGGTCCTCCTCCAGCGTGAAATGCGCTGGATAAGGTACCTTAGGGGCACTACCCCCCCAGGCCTAAATGAAACCGAAAGTTTCAGACCCTTCTTGGAGGGCTTCAGCTCGGGGAAAACGGATTAACGTAATTTTTATCTCACCTTCTTTGTTCTCTTGCACCTCTGCTTTTCTAGAACTGGAGTTCTATTCCAGTACCCCTTGCGGAGAAACAGAGGGCTCCCTCCACAACACCATAGGCCCATTATCTCCCCATTGATGATCATATGTCTTAAACTGCTAAGACTCTACACCCTACCCAGTCAGAAACTATATAGGAGAGTTTTTCTAACTAAACTTATTTACTGTAATTACTGTAATCTCTTTTGTGTAACTATTTTTTATACAGTATTATGTTAATTGCTGTTATTTCTGCAGATGCATTTTTTTCATGCGACTGTGCCATATGAATCCGCCTCTCAGTGCTGAAACAAAGGGCCAATGATACCGTTGCCATTCTGCCCACTATCCCTACCCGGCACAGGGGGGGGCCATGACGCAACATCATGGCCCGAATACCCCGAAGGCGTCAGATCTTATTTTGATGCCCCGGGATTTCCTACTGTGTCGGTGGTTATAAGCCCTAATTTTGATGTTCTGCCATTTGCTCAATGACAGCACAATCATCATAAAGAGGTTTGGGCATATTTAAGAATAAAAATCTCCCTTCACATTCTCTTATTATATATATTTCATATTTCATCAGTACTATCCCCATTTCAAACAATTCTTTGCAATTCTTTTATACAATTTTTCTTCCTTCCTTTTTCCATCTCTAATGAGGGAGTATAGACCTGCTACTTTTTGTCATACTTGTCACTGTATATCTTGGTGACATCTATGACATCAGCATAGAACAGTACCCCATACACCGCTGTGCATAGTCTGATACTTTTTTTTTTTTTTTTTTTTTCCAGACAGCGGGGCTACTATGCCCCGATGCCCGGTTTAACATGGATAAGACTGCTCAATAGCGCTGTGGAGTCACACGGCGCCCCTCCCTCTTTTAGGAACTGACGTCGGGGCCATGTGACCCCAACGTCATATGCACATTGCCCCGGCAACCAGACGCACCTCTCTCCCCGCCTCACCCCGAGCCCATACTACATGGGCTACGTGTAAGCAATAGGCTTCACGTCACGGGGAGGAGAAAAGGAATTTTTTTTTTTTTTTTTTTTTTTTTTTTTTTGAGGAGGTCCAAGCGTCTGCTACCTAGACAACAGGGAAGCTTCTGGACGCTTCCCCTCAATACATTGTACAAAGTACAAAGGTGCTTCCTCTAAACAGTGACAGCAGCCAATTGAAGTCGCACCACCTCCACTGCACCACCAATGAATGTGAGACTCTACCTAGAATAGGGCTACGCCCATCACTTAGCCACGCCCACACCCCATATATTAGGACGCCAGGGATGGCCACAGGCAGCATTCCACAACTGGCTTTGTTACAGAGAGGTACTCCAGGACCAGAGCTCCCTGCCACTTGGAACAATACACCTGACACAATCAATTTAAGGTATTTGATCTCTTTTACTCTATGATGGCCCTGGGGAACCTTATTTCCCCTACGAATCACCATTATTTCCATTCTTTGATCTTTTTGATGTTCAATTTCTTAGCATTTCCCTTATACCTTCATGTTTTTCAGTTGTTTAATTATCACGACTGCCAAATACTGGTTTCTTCACAATATACCAGGCCATCCCGTAGAGGATATTTGAGCAGCATTGACAATCACGTGTTAGGACCCCTGCCAGCACTGGGAAAGCGATTTTTCACAGTTAAATGCAAATGTAAGTCGCATATAATACTTTTCTGTTGTAATGCGATTTCTGTAGTCGCAAATGTAAGTCGCATATAATACTTTTCTGTTGTAATGCGATTTCTGTAGATATAGGTAACAAACAAATATTTAAGTATATACCAATAATCATGCTGTTACTTAAAATTTTAGAATGTGATGCAGTCCCTCCCTGAGGAAGACTTTATCCTTACAATAAGTTGAAACGCGTTGGAAATCTGCTATCAGGACGCCATCACACCTATCGGGGGTGGTACTTGTAACTAGCAGTAGGATGCATCATATGTTTCCATATATCTGATGTTTTTATAATTATTCTTAACTAGATCAATGTGTATGTTCATGTATATCCTATTCGTTTTTGTATCAATAAACTTCTTTTTAACTATAATTCAACACTGCCAATTTCTGCATTGCCCTTAAAATCCCATTTTGAGGTACACATCTAGTTCTAAAAATTACAAGGGATGCTGGCAATGACACGGCCAACCCTCTGAGTCATACATTTATGTAAAGGATGGATATAATGTCCACTGCTCTCCTTATCTGGTCAGGTCCCTGTCTCCCCGGGATAAAGCCCACCTGGTCCTTATGAATGTACAGATCTATGCAGGAAGCTAGCCTATTAGACAAAATTTTGGTTAAGATTTTTAGATCGTGGGGCGTGACCGGATGCACAGGTGTGTGCTGAGTAGCGGTATGGTGTGAGAAGGCGAACGCTGTGAGCACCTCTCCCTCATCTACCAATCGCTCCCTTTACGAGCCAGATGCCTAAAGATGCCTAAAGGGCGATACAAGCCTACCTGCCGCGGTGGAGATTGAGCTGAGCTGTGTTGTGCGGGGGGCGGAGTGAGGAGTGTTGAGCCAGCGGACGGAGTTTGCTCTCCCTTGCTTTTTTTTTTTCCCCCTGGATCTATCCGTTCCGCTCGGTGCATTCTTACACACCCACTCTCCCTCTTGGTCAGCTGAGAGAGCGGAGAGAGCCGTGGAGTGGTCGGGGGAGCATCTGGGAGTGACGACACACAACACACGCCGCCGAGAGATACCTGGGAAGTGACAGGAGAGAGACAAGTACAGGCTTCTGGCTGCTGACTGTGTCCTCCACTCATCCACTTACTACTGGGCAGAGAGCTGCAGTTAATCCAGGACTATCCAGGAAGGATAAGTATCGGGTTGCTTTGTAGTTTGGGATATACATTGCTGGAATTGAGATACATACTGCTAAGTAGATCCTCTTTTTTTTTTTTTTCTTTGCAGAATGTTACCACTGGGCTTTTAAACACAGGCTCTTAGGTTGAAGGTTCATTGTTCAAGCTGCCCACTTATTTCCTTGTCAAAAGAAGTTTATTGAGTATACAATGTTATAAAGATACATAAAGATACATAAAGTAAGTTTACAAGGATCTATAAAGTAAGCTCATTGTTTTACAGTAGGGTTTATATAGGTAAATATCATGAAATTTCAAATATTAAACATTGGGTTCACGTAAACCTAAATTAAAGATATATATCATTTCCTTAGTTACTTTTGTAGGTATTTAAATGATTTATACCTACTATACATATTGTTTACAAGTAGAGTGTATATAGGTCAAATAAATTCTGATAATGAGCTTTAATCGTAAGGTGGAGAAAAGGAAAGAGAAAGAAGAAAAAGGGTTGAAAGGTAGAGGTATGGTCCACAAGGTTGTCCCGCTCGTCAGTTTATTATTCTTTTTAGTTCTCTTTGAAGCCTTAGAATGGGTGTCTCTGTAAGTCATTTAATCTGTTACCATGGCAACAGGACAGAGTCATTGAAATTTGACAGGAACTGTTGTTTTATCCAAGGATGCCAAAGTTTTTCAAATTTTGGAATTTGATTTTGATCGATGGCTACCATCTTAGCATGGGACATTGTATTATTCATTCTGTGAATTGTTTCTGCTAGTACCAATGTAGGAGATTTCCATGCCTTGGCCACTGTTTGTTTTGCAGCCGTTATTAGTTGGATCATAAGTTTGAATTGAGAGAGTGTTAACCATTCCGGTTTTAGATTAAGTAAAGTTAAATATGGATCTGGTTGTATTATTTTTTTAAATATTTTAGATGCAATCACGAAGACTTCCTTCCAGAAGGTTTGGATTACTGGGCACGTCCACCATATGTGTAAATATGTGCCTATTTCTGGGCATCCTCGAAAACAAAGAGTTGAGGTATTAGGTGAATATTTTGCCACTCTAGCGGGTACAAGGTACCAGCGAGTTAGGACTTTATAATTTGTCTCCAGTGAAAAGATGTTGGGTGAAGATGACTTAGATGTGAGCCATATATTAGACCAGTCCGTGTCTTCTAAAGTTCGTCCCAGGTCCTCCTCCCACCTCTGAACGTAAGAGGGTCTATTAAGATTTGCTACTCCATATAATTGATTATAAAGTGATGAAATTGTACCTTTAGCAAATGGATCTTTTGTACAGATTGATTCAAAAATGGATAATTGGGATAATGGTGTATCCCCCTTTAGGAATGGTGTATAGAAATTTTTGATTTGGAGATATCTAAATATCTCAGAGTTTGGTAGATCATATTTTTCTCTAAGCGATGGGAATGAAAGGAATGATTTAGATGCTATGAAGTCATTTAGTGTCTGAATGCCTGATGTTGTCCAAGCTTTAAAAGAATTTGGGTAGATCCATGCCGGATAAAAGGCCGGATTTCTGATAAAAGAAAGGAGAGGATTGTGTGGAGATTGTAACTGATATTTGGTTTTTAATTTATCCCAGAGAGATAAGAAGTGTTTAGTTATGGGATTATGAATTTTAAAGCGGTCTTTAGGATCAAGCCATAATAAATTTGATATTAATAGAGGGTCATTTTCTGAAGCCTCTATAAATACCCATAATGGGATTTCCTGTTTTGCATGGTATTTGGACAGACTGGCCAAATGTGCTGCTCTGTAGTAGTTAGTAAAATTAGGGTATCCCAGGCCTCCTTTATTTTTGGGAAGATGTAGTGTGTGTATAGGTATACGTGGTTTAGAAGAGCCCCATATAAACGAAGTTGCTCTTTTTTGTGCTATTCTCAAAAAATAGGAAGGAATTGGAATAGGGAGGACTCTGAATAGATAAAGCAATTTGGGTAGAATAGTCATTTTGATTGCATTAATCTTCCCTATCCAGGATAAAGGAAGTTGCGACCATTGTTTTATTAGATTTGTGATCTGTCTTAATACAGGAGGATAATTGGTTGAGAATAAGTCAGAATGAGATGCTGTTAAATGAATTCCAAGATATGGGATTGATTTTTCTGCCCATGTGAATGGGAGTGCAGCCCTAGCCGGGATCAATTCCATGTTTGTGAGTGAAATATTAAGCACTAGGCATTTCTTAGGATTAATCATAAGGCCGGATAGGGCTGCAAATCCATCAAGAGCTGGTATTAAGTTAGGACCAGAGACCTGTGGTGATGATAGAAAAAGTAATATATCGTCTGCAAATATACATAATTTGTGTGTAATACCTCCTACTTCAATGCCAGTTATAGTTTGGTTTGTTCTGATGTATTGGGCCATGGGTTCGAGTATAAGGGCAAATAATAAGGGAGATAATGGGCAACCCTGTCGGGTACCTCTTTCGATATTAAAGGCTTCAGATTTGTATCCAGCATATTTTATATAGGCTTTGGGTTTATTATATAATGCTTTGATCCATGTTAAAAAGTGGGGTCCAAAACCCCATTTTTGTAATGAATATTGCATATATTGCCAGGATACTGTGTCAAATGCCCTCTTAATATCGAGAGATAGAAAACATAAAGGGATTTTCCGTTTTTTAGCAATATGTGCCAATAACACTGCCCTGCGTATATTATCGCCTGCCTGTCTATTTGGCATGAAGCCTACTTGATCTCTATGTATTAATTTTCCTATAATGCTATTGAGGCGTTTTGCTATTATTTTTGCTAATAATTTAATATCGAGGTTTAACAGAGAGACAGGCCGATAATTCACACAGGAAGTATCATCAGAAAGGGGTTTTGGGATCATACAAACAATTGCCATTAGTGTTTCTTGCCGAAAAGAATGTCCATCTAGAAGTTTGTTAAAAGTTTCAGTGAGAATGGGAGAGAGTATTTCTGAGAATGTTTTATAGTATAAAGCCGAGTAGCCGTCTGGGCCTGGTCTTTTGTTAAGTTTTAGGTCTTTTATGGCGTTAGCAACTTCATCTATAGTTATAGGCTCATCCAAACTGCTTTTTTGATTCTGAGATAACTCAGGTAAGGTTATTTTTGAGAAGAAGGATTCAGCTTCTGTAGGATTAAATTCATTGTTTGTCTTGTATAAAGTTGTGAGATGTGAGTGAAATTTATGGACTATTTTAACTGGATTACAAGTGTAAACATTTTTTGATAATTTCAAACGTATTGGTTTGAAAGATTTGTTAGTTGAATTTAATGCCCGAGCCAAATATGTACCTGGTTTGTTTGTTTTCATGTAGAAATTGTGTTTGGAGCGTTTGAGGGATTTATCAACTGACTCAGTGAGAAATAGATCGTATTCCAATCTAGATTTTTCCAGATGAGATTTTGTACTCTGAGATGGATTATCTTGAAATGATATGTAGGCTGCATTAAAATTGAGTTCTAGTTTTTTTGCTAGATTTTTGCGTTCCCGTTTAAATAGTGCCATTTGTCTTTGTATTGTACCACGCAAGACAGGCTTATGAGCTTCCCACAGTGTTATTGGGGAGATGTCTGTTGTATTATTAATTGATATGTATTCCTTTAAAGCTTGTTCAATGGCCATCTGATGTAGTGGGTGTTTGAGCATTATGTCTGGTAAGTACCACGTTGGGTCATGTGCTTTTGGTATGGCTGAGGGCTGCCCACTTATTTAATCCTGAGGATGCTGCTGTCATTTTTTAAGGGCATAAAATTCTGATAGTTTTGTGTGCAAAAGGGATTGATACAAGGTGTTTTTTTTTTTCCCCTCTTTTTCTCCTCTCTGGATGCTCTAGTATAAGCTGTATCTGTATAAAAATCTAAAGGCTGCCTTTGAGCCGCATCAGTTGACAACTGGGGAGATACTTTAACCCCCCTCAATTAATTCCTCTTAAATACTGCTACTAAGGTGTAACTGTAAAAGGTTCTTGTTAAAGTACATAGGATGCAGAACTTACGTTCAGCCAAGGAAAAAGCTACACAACGAACGTCTGCGGCAGCAGCAGCGAAATTGGAGCAATTTGCGCACGCCCCCGCCTCGACCCTACCAAAGAAAGGATCGCAGACTAAATCACAACAAGGGGGCACATTGGGTAGAAGAAGTCAGGGCCAGACTGAGGCCCTGACCCAGCTATCTATTGCAACACCGCCAGCTGTGCCATCTAAAATACATAGTAATAAGGGACAGGGGCCTAATGATCAAAATGCGGCGGTAGACGTAATAATTGATCCAACTATGCCGATATTGCCCCCACTTGAAAGAGCCAACCATAACGGACATATTTCTAGCAGTGAATGTGTGCAGCAATTCACTTAAAGAGCTCTGTGAACAGATAAAGGGAGTAAAAGAGGATCTGATATTGGTTAGACAGGACTTACAGAAAACGGCAGAAAGAACTAAAGTCCTGGAAGGAAGGGTCAGTCAGCTAGAAGATGATATTTCCCCACTTTTAAAGGATATGAAAAGGATGAAGGAACAGATATCCATGCAGGCTTCCAAAATGGAGGAAATGGAGAATAGGAACCGAAGGGACAATGTGGTGGGCTTGCCTGAAAAAAGTGAGGGTCTTAGCCCCACGGAGTTCTTGGAAAAGTGGCTAGTCGAGCTTTTTGGAAGAGAATCTTTCTCATTAATGTTTTCAATTGTAAGAGCACACAGAGTCCCTTTTAGGGCCCCGCCAGCAGGAGAATATCCTAGACCACTAATAATGAAGTTTCTCAATTATAAGGACAAAGTGAGGTTGCTGCAAAAAATAAGAGAAGCGGGAAATATATTTTTCAACTGTGTTAAAATATCGTTTAATTCTGACTTTTCACCAGAGCTGCAGAGACATAGAGCGGAGTTCATGCAGACCAAACGCACTCTACAAAAATATAAGTTGACATATGCCCTCCTCTACCCTGCAAGGCTACGTGTAACATCTCTGGGGGGACTCAGATTTTTTTTTTTTAAATATTTTGGTTAGGAGAGGGGAAGGGGGGAGTAAAGCACAGCCGTTGTATGAGGTGAGGTGAGTGGGAATGAGTTATGTGTGTAAATGTGTGGAACAGGTAGGATGGGATCTGGTCACTTTAAAAACCCCAGGTGTTTACCTGGTTAGGCGGGAGGGGAGGTGGGAGGGGGGGGTAGGGAGGGTTTTTCAGTTAGGTGAGGGGTATTGGGTTGGGGGGAGGGGAGGAGGGAGACACTAAACGCATTGCTGAGACACTGATAATAGGGAAGGTTGGGTTAAAAGCACTTACAAGTAGGAATATTAGAACACTGAAGAGGATCATTTGTGTTAGATCTAGGAGTATACACAATCTTAGGATCATAGGAAAATATTTGAAACCTACACTGGTTATGTTGGACACACTATTTAAAATTATTTTTGATTTTGGAATGGAGGGGCCAGGGAACGCCCGATTTAAAATATTATATAGAAGAGGGGTATTAAGTTGCCCACATTATTTAAAGTCACCATGGTTTTTAGCAGGAGAAGTGATTGGAATACACGTGTCAAAATACTGCATAGTAGAGGGGTGTTAAGGTATTATATTTTTAATGAATTTGGTCTTCTTTTTTTTTTCTTTTTGATGGATATACCCTTTAGATTAGTACTTGTCTTCCTCTGGTATTTAGATGCAAGCTAAAATGTTAAAAATAGGATCCTGGAATGTCAGGGGATTAGGCATTCCACGCAAAAAGATGGCAGTTCTGTCCACAATGGAGAGCTGTGGCGTGGAACTAATCTGCCTGCAGGAAACTCATTTAACTAAAAACTCACTTCACCAATCAAAGTCAAAGAAATATCATTGTCAGTTCCACGCGGTTCACTCCTCCTATAGTAGGGGGTAAGCATTATGGTAAAAACGGGGGTGAACTTTTCCTGCAGGCAGTTCTGTATTGATGAATTGGGCCGTTATATTTTCCTTCATTGTTCAATTGATAGTAGTATGTACGTAGTGGCAAATATATATATTCCTCCCCCCTTTAATTTGGATGTAATGTTTAGATTGAACGAATTCCTGCTAGATAAAGAAGGGGTGCCGATTATAGTAGTGGGTGATTTCAGTGAGATGCTGGATAGATTTCCCGTACGGTCTATTATTGAGCCTAATGTGAAGAGCCGACTGCGGCAATTTCTGGATGAAGTGGGGCTAGTAGACCTGTGGAGGGTGAGGAACCCAGAAGCTTTGCAATATTCATGCTATTCTGCCTCGCACTCTGTGCTATCCAGAATAGACCTGGTTCTGGGAAATAATAGAGCATTACAGATTACTGATAGAATTTCATATCTCCCAAGAGGTATATCAGATCACTCTCCGGTTGTGGTAACACTGAAATTAGGAGGGAACAAACTCCGGAAGGAGTGGAAAATTAACCCGTACTGGTTTGAATTAATCAAAGAAACGAACAGGGTTCTCCCTAAATTGAGAGATTTTATAGAAATCAATGAAGGAACAGTGCCACCTATAGGGCTGTGGGACGCTCTTAAGGCTTTCCTTAGGGGGGTACTAATTCAGCAGGTGGCCAAATTTAATAAAGAGGCTATGAACGGGGAAGAAAAAATTCAGAAAGAAGTGTTTGAGGCAGAAAGCAATTATATAATGGATCCGACTCCTGAGAGGGAAAAAACATGGCTAGACAAACAGCAAGACTACAAGGTAGTTGTCATGCAGAAAGCGGAGACCAGGTGCCTCCTACAGCGACAGGCCTCTTGGGTTGAGGGAGAAAGAGTGGGAAAGCTGCTGGTGCAGTTGGTAAAGTCCAGTTCTGCCCAGTCGACTGTTCTTGCTGTTAGGTCCTCAGGTGGAGATATATTAGCAAAGACTTCAAAGATAGTGCAAGTATTCATGGACTACTATAGAAATCTTTATTCCACTCAGAAAAAAGATATGGACGGGGTGATGGAGAAGTTTTTGGAGGGCCTGGTAATACCGACCATCTCGCAAGCAGAAAGGGACTTATTGGAAATGCCAATTACACTTGTAGAACTCCAGCAAGCAATAGCCAGTATGGCAAACCAAAAATCCCCTGGCCCTGATGGGCTCCCAATTGAGGCCTATAAAGAGTATGGCGAAGTATTAATTCCAGAGCTACTAAAAGCCCTGGGAGGGGCGATCAGGGGGAGCCACTTGCCAGCATCAATGTTGGAGGCAACTATCATAGTAATTCAGAAAGAGGGGAAGGATCCCCTTGATGTGTCCGCCTATAGGCCAATTTCTCTTTTGTGCTGTGATGCCAAGATCTTAGCTAAGGTTTTGGCATCTAGACTAAATAAAGTTATCTCTAAGCTGGTCCATATAGATCAAGCGGGTTTTATTGCCAACAGATCCACAAGCTTGAATATTAGAAGGGCCTTCTTAAACTTACAGTCCCCAACGGATAATGAAGGCTCAAGAGCAATATTGACGTTAGATGTGACTAAAGCATTCGACAGTGTGGAATGGGGTTACATCTGGCGAGTGTTGGAGAAATTTGGTTTTGGCGCCGTTTTTATTGCATGGATTAAAATGCTTTATGATAGACCCAAGGCAAGACTAAAAGTTAATAATGACCTATCAGACTGGTTTGAACTAGAGAGGGGAACCAGACAGGGGTGCCCACTATCCCCCTGCTCTTTGCCTTGGTGATGGAACCCCTGGCTATTTCTATAAGAGCGAGTTCTGAGATAGTCGGCTTCCAGAGAAGGACGGGTGAGGATAAAATCGCGCTGTACGCGGACGATATCTTGCTTTTTTTGGGGGATACGAGCAAATCACTTTCAAAGGCAATGAGAATGGTGGAGTTGTTCGGCAGCTTTGACTTGAGATAAATTGGGAAAAGTCCGGGTTATTACCCATAGACCCCATCGATTTGATAACAGTGCAAGAAATGCGCCAGTTGGTAATAGGGGACGCATTGAAATACCTGGGAATCATCATGACTAGGGATCCTAACCAATACATTAGTAAAAACCTTCTCCCACTCTTGTCGAAATTCAAACAAAAGATAGGGATATGGAAACGTTTTCCTTTATCAGTGGCAGAAAGATGCAGTTTGATAAAAATGATTTGGCTGCCACAATTGCTGTATGTTTTGCATAATTCTCCTGTGTGGATTTGCAAGAAGTGGTTCAACAAAATCTAGAGCCTGTTCAGGGAACTGATATGGAAAGGGAAACAAGCCAGAATACGGGTACTTCAGCTCCCGCTACGGGAGGGTGGTTTTGCTCTACCCCATCCTCAGCGGTACTTTTTATCTTCCCAACTGCAGCAGTTAATGGGGTGCGGAGCCCCGGAAGGGGGTACCCCAAATGGTAGAATCGTATTAATGGGCGCCTCACATAATACATTAATAGAAGCCCTAGAAGCAAACTCATTTTACAAAACCTATCCAACAATTATAATGTTAATTAAAGTATGAAAAACAGTCAAGAACCAGATGAGATATAATGGGTGCAATGAATATACTCCCATTTGGAATAATCAAAATTTGCAGGAAATCCATAAGATAGGAAAAGTAAGAGAGTGGGAAGAGGAAAAGGTATTAAAAAGTTGAGACAACTGTATAGTGGTAATACTCTGAAGAAATTCTCAGAGTTGGAAAGTGAATTCAACCTGTCCCCGGGCTCCTTTTATACGTACCTTTGGCTAGAACACGCTCTTAAAACTCAATTTAGGAACTATAGTTTAGTATGGAATGAAACGCCCCTACTTCATAGTATATTGCAGGTAGCCCCGACTAAGGGGTTAATATCCAAGATTTACAATCAATTGAGTAAAGAAGCCAACAGTGAAGACTTACTCAATGATGTAAAAGTCAGGTGGGAAGAGGATGTGGGGGTTATAACACAGGCTCAGTGGACGAGAATCTTAGAGATGGGATCGTTGATATCAGTCTCCCCCCACAGAAGATATTACACTTGATGTTGTTAAACAGAGCTTATTATACACCTAAACGTCTCTTTGTTTGGAAGAAGATCTGATGATAGATGTCCTAGATGCCGGGGGACGGGGGACCTCATTCACATGATGTGGAGATGTCCCAAGTTGTTTCGCTACTGGGAGGGGGTGATTGATAGTTTGAGAGATATATTTGGGATCGTACTGGAGAAAGAGGCTAAAGTATGCATCTTGGGGTATAGACGGATACAGGGGGAGAGGAAGAGTACTACACTGGCAATTCTGAGAGTTCTATTCCAAGCAAGGAAAACAATCGCATTAAGATGGCAATCAAAGGAACCCCCCACAGTAAGAGATTGGATGGTTATATTAAAGGAAACCCTTTGTAGGGAAAGAACAGAGTATATTAAGAGAGGCAATCTTAAGAAATAAGAACATTTTTGCCACTATGATGTGAATTTAAGAGGTCTGTAAATGAACGTCAAGCTGAATAAGTTTCCAGACACTATTCTCTGATGTGGTAAGAAAAAAAAAAAAAAGATTTTTAGATCGTTGTTGATTAAAGAGATAGGACGATAATTTGATACCAGGGAAGTGTCTTTACCAGGTTTCGGAATAACCGAAATGAAAGCTAAGTTTAGGGCTTTATCCAGGGGAGAACCCGACCTGAGAGAGTTGAAGAATCTGACCATATAAGGGACTAAAGTGGTGGCGAATATTTGGTAGTAACCAACTGAAAATCCATCTGGTCCTGGGGCTGAATTTTGTTTAAGCTGCTTTATCACCTTGAGGACTTCCGATTCGGTAATTGGGTCGTCTAGGAGGTCAGAATGTTCGGAAGATAGTTTTGGGAGAGGAATATTGTTCAGGAATTCCGCTATGGGAGGCTGGGTATCTGAATGCTCATTTTTATATAGCGAGATGTAAAATTCATGGAATGTTTCCATGATGCGGCGCGGGTTTTGTGTGAGCTCCCCCGTCTGAGATCGTATTTTGGGGAAAGTATGGGAGCGAGGCCGAGGGGAAAGTTTGGCTGCAAATTTGGCTCCTATTTTGTCTGCCTGGTAGTAAAATCGAGCTCCTGACCATCTTAGGTGTTTCTCAGCCTCAATGGTGAGTGCTAGATTTAGCGACGTCCGAATTGACTCCAGGGATTCGAGAGACTCTTTAGTGGGGTGTCGTTTATGTGCCTTGCTCAATGATATTCTCTTTTAAGGTTGCAGATGTCTACTCTGTGTTCCTTTTTAAGTCGTGAGGTAATTTGGATAATCTTTCCTCTCAAAACTGCTTTGTGGGCTGCCCACAATGTTTCTGGGGAGACTTCATCATTATTGTTTAAGTGGAAGCATTCTTGAATTTCCTGTGTAATAATCGAACATTGGACCGGGTCGCTTAATAGCCCTTCATTAAGGCGCCAAATGAATTTTTTGCAAGGGTTGTGGGAGTGTTGCATGTATAATAGAACCATGGAGTGGTCCGAAATGGGGGTGTCTCTAATGACTGCTTTAACAGCTGAGGTGATGTTGTGGGATTGGATAAAAATATGATCAATTCTAGTGTACAGGTGGTGGGGGGCAGAGTAGTGAGCATAATCTTTGGATCTAGGATTTAATTCTCTCCAGATGTCCACCAGGCCCAGGGAATACAATGTGGAGGCTATCTTGGTGCTCTGTTTCGGGGGTTTCCTTGATCGAGAGGGGCCTGACCCCGATTTGTCAAGGGAGAGATCAAAGGGGAGATTCGTGTCTCCACCCATGATCATTTTCCCCTCTAGCAGCGGGTCTAATGCGGACATCATTGAGGAAAAAAAGGAGGCTTGGCCTTTGTTTGGGGCATAATACGATACAAATGAGTACTGGGTACCCTCAATAGAGCCTTTTACTAATAGATATCTGCCTGCCTGATCACGTATGATATTGGTTGGGGAGAATTTCAGGTGTTTTGCAAAACATATGGCTATGCCTTTAGTTTTATTGTCAGCTTTGGATAGATAAAATTGGGGATAGTACCCGTGCAAAAAGGAAGGGTTATATGATGACGGGAAATGTGTTTCCTGTAATAATAGGACCTCAACCTTTTGCAATTTATAGAGGTTAAACAGTTTTCGTCTCTTAACTGGGGAATTTAATCCTTGAACGTTGTGTGTAGCGATACATATGGGGGGAGATGTATGGGTGTCAGAGTCCACGGATAAGAGGGGGGGGATATGCGCATCTTCCCAAAAACTCTTACCTTTATCTGGGGTTATATGTCAAACCAAGGATACCTGGGGATTTTGATGATGTATCTGCAGGCGTTGTGATAAGCTTCTGAATGACCCTATGGAAAGGTGAGAAGGAAGAAGATAGGAAGTAGAAGAGGCCGAACCTGAGGAAGAGAGACATGACAAGTCAAGAACACTGAGTGTAAATATGAAACAAGCAATAAAATTACAACATATGTAGAACCTAAGTTTCCTTGCAGGAGGGTGAAGCAACATGCCACCCTCCCCACGTTTTTCCCAGAAAAAGAAACCCCAAACGGGGGTTGTTATGCAGTCTCCAAGTGGGGGAAAATGCCACTCCGAGACAAGTGGAGGTGAAGTGCTGCCGCTGCAGCCATTCCGCCAAGAAAAATAGGAAAATGTTTTGGAGGCATAAGAAAACAATAACCCCAGGGGGAAGAGGAAAAAAAAAGGGGGGGGGGAGTAGGCAGTCAGTAGCGAACAGAGAGTCTGGGATGCGGGGAAAAATGTCATTCCCACACCGTAGTAGGTGGGTCAGATCCGAGCCCAGCAAGGTGTGTAAAGGTGGCATACAGATTCAATGACCCAAAACCTGACAGTGAAGTCTCAAAAGAGGGATAAAGGTTTGATTGCAGAAATCTCGTTAAGGTGGGCGACCATCTTTAGATCTCTTAGCTTGTTGCTTGTACCACAGGGGTTTAATAGGGCTCATGGGTGGAGGTCTTTTCGCTGAGATTGGTGTCTTGGGGTCTAGAGCTGGAGCCAAAGGAGGAGTGAGGAATATGAGGCCCAGTTGAAGCAGCAGGTGTTCTCCATCTGCAAAATTTGTGAAGCCGTAAGATTTGTTCAAGTAGGTAAAGTTAAGGCAAAAGGGGAATGACCATCTGTAAATGATTGATTTTTGAGACAGGATTTGCAAGAGTGGTTTTAAGGATCTCCGTTTTTGTATTGTATAAGGAGAAAGGTCGGCAAATACTTGTATGGGGTGACCTTGTATGAAAAGGTTTTCTGCTTCCCTAGCTTTACGCATGACCTCCTCTTTAACACTGAAAAAGTGGGGCTTCACCATTATGTCTCTGGGCAGGCCATCTTGGCGAGGTGCTTGGAGAGCCCTATGCGCCCGGTCCAACTCCAGACGGTAATCTGGGATGTCAGGAATGAGATTTTTAATGAATGAACGAACGATTTTGTCGGTTTCCTTGAACGACTCAGGAAGGCCTCTCAGTCTGAAATTATGTCTGCGCGATCTATTTTCGAGATCGTCAATTTTGGAGAACGCTATGTCTAGCTGTTCATGTAGTTCTTGGATCCTGTTAGTATTCTGATTGGCAGTGGCAATTGTTTGATCGGTCTTGGCTTCGATCGCTTCAATCCTGGCTCCCAGGTGATGCAGGTCTGCCTGTATCGTGGATGTAATTTGTGAAGCAGTATGGGCCAGACCTCTGGAGAGCATTTTAGAGAAAGTCTCCATTAAAGATGAAAAGTCTGTGGGGATACATATGGGAGAACCAGCATGAGCTCCTGGATGGTCTAAAGTATTAATGAAATCATCCATTGGGGTAATGGGGGGACCATCTAGAGTCCTGCCAATCAGGGATTCCGTATTTGTGGGGGATAATAGCATGTCCTGAAGATTACTCACTGTTGGGAGAAGCGGTCCTTCTGTGTGTGAGTCTTGGGCTGGAGAATCTGCCATGGATTCCTCTGGATTCTGTGCTGGGCCTCGTGGAGGGATGGCGGCCGCCATTTGGGCCGGGGACGGAGGTCCGGAGTCGAGATGTCAGGATAAATCCCATCTTGCAGTGCCCCCGATCATGCAGGGTGGACCCTGGAGTCTTAGGGGAGAGATGTGCGGGTCCGATCGGCGAAATTCTTCACTGATGATCACTGTGGCAGAGAACGCAGGCTGGAGCGGTGCGGAGCTCCCAGAACATGCGACTGTTCATAGAGCCGCCGCGCATGCGCCTCCCTATGTAGCAATTTTATGCATTTTCTATTTTATTTTATAATTTTCTCTATTCTTGTGCACTGTTGGACTCTACCTCATATTTTTTTAGCATTAGCACCTTTTTATTCTATGCAATTTGAAGGTTGTACGATTTATGTAGCAATGTTATGTGTTTTCTATGCAATTTTGCACATGCGATGTCACTTTATATGTGTTTTTTGCAACTTGAAGGTTATGTGATTATTTAGCATTTTTATGCATTTCTATGCAAATTTGGACATACGTTGTCACTATATATGCGTTTTATGCAATTTTGCACATGCAATGTCACTTTATATAGCACTTTAACTAATTTAGCACTTTATGGTACCCATTTTTTCAATAGAGCGCGACACCATATATTGATTTTTATTTACTTATTGTTGGTGCGGTTTGACCAGTTTGGTGTCTGCTGCAGCTAGTGTTCCATTGTTTATTGTTGTCCTGGTAGCGCGGAGATATTCTTTCTTATTTAGCCTACCTGGATGACATCACTGTGTTCAGCCCTATTTGGGAAGAACACCTAGTGCACCTGTCACAAGCAATTTGACTGTCAAACCCAGTAAGTTTCAGATAGGGATGTCCAGTACTTGGGACACCAGGTAGGAGTAGGCACCCTGAGACCCGAGACAGGAAAGTTTGAGGTCATCATGGTCTGGCCTACCCCTCAAACCAAAAAGCAGGTTATGTCATTCTTCGGGACAAAGTCCAGGTAACAGATGCACACCGTTGGAGTCAGGAGTGCACCGATAAGGTAGTGGACCCTACAGCTGACTGCTGCGGATGGAACTATGGATGGTTCAGGAAGGCAGGTCCTCTGGAGCACCAACACGGATCCCACTGGGAGCTAGAGCATAAGATTGCCCAGGGGGCAGAGTCTAAGAGCCAGCAGGTGTTCACCAGTGCCTCTAGTGGTGAGGATGGACTGCACTGCAACTGACTCCAGGTCGCGGCCTCCAGGGTCTCCCAGCTCATGCTCACGGTAGGCTGCAGGAGGATAGAGAGGAAGCAGCAGCCCAGGACAACAAGGGATTGTAAGGAGATAAGCCAAAGGTCGGGGCAACTAGCAGACAAGGATAGACAGAGAACACGCCGAAGGTCAGGGTCACAAGCAGGGATAGTCTAGAATAAGCCAAGATCGGTAACAGACAGACGTAGAGCACGCGGCAAACAGGAAACCATACGCACAATAATGCTCGGCAAGGCAGGCTTAGAGAACACAGTGTTAAATAGTGGTTCCTGTTGAGGCTAGAGTGGAGCCACACTGAGAGAAGATTACTTAACCATGCAGGTGTGAGAGTGCAAGCCCTAAGGCTGATACACAAACCAGGTAAGAGACAGAGGGCATGAAAGTATTACTGCAGAGTCATGACAGGAAGTTTGTATGCAGCGACAGTAGCCTGGCGAAACCTCTGACAGACTTGACTAAAAAGAAACTGCATCTCCATTACCCAATCCACAATTTCAGTCTGGAAACCCTAATAAAACTGCCAGCCTTGCAGGAATGAGCAATCCAGAGAATGAACAGATACTGGGTCGTAAATAGCTCAGTTGAAGAGGATGGCCAATATACATTCCTGATAAAGTGATTAGCAGCTAAGACTCTAAAACCTCAGGCTATTAACTCATGAAATAATAGCATAGCCAGACTATAGACATGCAGTATTGACCTCCCTAATTTAATTTGTAGTGCTTTGAGCCCAAACACTGCTACCCTAGGAGTACTGGGAGCAGCCCAATTCCTCTCCTGGGAAAACTGGGCATCCAAAATGTTATATTCATTTCAAAGCTAAATTGAGGCTGGACAATAATCTGCATATTCACAGACTGTACCCTGTAGGTATTCAGAGATATAAATATAGAAATATCTATCTATCTATATACAGTGCCCTACAAAAGTATTCACCCCCTTGGCTTTTTACCGATTGTGTTATATTACAGCCTTTAGTTCAATGTTTTTTTAATCTGAATTATATGTGATGGATCAGAACACAATAGTCTAAGTTGGTGAAGTAAAATTAGAAAAATATATACATAAAACTATTATTCAGAAATAAAAAATTGATAATTGGCATGTGCGTATGTATTCACCCCCTTTGTTATGAAGCCCATAAAAAGCTCTGGTGCAACCAATTACCTTCAGAAGTCATATAATTAGTAAAATGATGTCCACCTGTGTGCAATCTAAGTGTCACATGATCTGTCATTACATATACACACCTTTTTGAAAGGCCCCAGAGGCTGCAACACCTAAGCAAGAGGCACCACTAACCAAACACTGCCATGAAGACCAAGGAACTCTCCAAACAAGTAAGGGACAATGATGAGAAGTACAAGTCAAGGTTAGGTTTCAACAAAAAAAATCCAGATCTTTGATAATCTCTAGGAGCACCATCAAATCTATCATAACCAAATGGAAAGAACATTGCACAACAGCAAACCTGCCAAGAGACGGCCACACACCAAAACTCACAGACCGGGCAAGGAGGGCATTAATCAGAGAGGCAGCACAGAGACCTAAGGTAACCCTGGAGGAGCTGCGGAGTTCCACAGCAGAGACTGGAGTATCTGTACATAGGAGGACAATAAGCCGTACCCTCCATAAAGTTGGGCTTTATGGCAGATTGGCAAGAAGGAAGCCATTTCTTTCAGCAAAAAACAAAATGGCACGTTTTGAGTTTGCGAAAAGGAGTGTGGGAGACTCCCAAAATGTGTGGAGGAAGGTGCTCTGGTCTGATGAGACTAAAATTTAACTTTTTGGCCATCAAAGAAAACGCTATGTTTGGCGCAAACCCAAGACATCACATCACACAAAGAACACCATCCCCACAGAGAAACATGGTGGTGGCAGCATCATTCTGTGGGGATGTTTTGTCAGCAGTCGGGACTGGGAAACTGGTCAGAGTTGAGGGAAAGATGGATGGTGCTAAATACAGGGATATTCTTGCGCGAAACCTGTACCACTCTCTGTGCGATTTGAGGTTAGGACGGAGGGTCACCTTCCAGCAGGACAATGACCCCAAACACTGCTAAAGAAACACTTGAGTGGTTTAAGGGGAAACATGTAAATGTGTTGGAATGGCCTAGTCAAAGCCCAGACCTTAATCCTATAGAAAATCTGTGGTCAGACTTAAAGATTGGTGTTCACAAGCATAAACCATCCAACTTCAAGGGGCTGGAGCAGTTTTGCAAGGATGAATGGGCAAAAAAAAATCCCAGTGGTAAGATGTGGCAAGCTTATAGAGACTTATCCAAAGCGACTTGGAGCTGTGATAGCCGCAAAAGGTGACTCTACAAAGTATTGACTTTAGGGGGGTGAATAGTTAGGCACATTGACTTTTTCTGTTATTTTGTCCTATTTGTTGTTTGAAGATTTTTTTTTTTTATTGTGAAGCAAAGTTGTGGGCATGTTCTGTAAATTAAATGTGGCAAATCCTCAAACAATCCATGTTAATTCCAGGTATATATATATTATAAGATGTTTAATTGGTCAGATGACCCCTTTGATGCCAGAGAAAAGGGGAATGCCTGGACATTTTGACAGGTCTTGTACCATCAACCAACTGAAGACCTGTCAAGTTATGAGAGACAATTTTACCACCTTTTTTTTAATCCGAAAAATATTTGATTGTGTTCAAAAGACAATCCAATCATTACATACAGTGTAGAAAGGAATATAACATACAAACACTGGTACACATATGAAATAGATTTGTAGCTTCTGTAAATGAGTGAAGAGTTTTCCTGACTTACCACTGCCTAAGGTTATAGAAGTATATACTTGAAGATAGTGTACAGCTGATTGATTAACACAACAATTTTTATAGTCAAAAAGATAGTGAAAATGAACTAACAGCCTTCCAACAGGAAGGTTAACCATGCAAAAAGATACCATAACAGTGACCCTAGGGTCTATAGAGTTCTCTTTGAAAACCACTCAGTGAAAAGTACCCATAAACCAGTAATATAACACTGGTTAAGCCAAATGCCAATGACTGCATACAATGAATGCACTCAACCATTGCAACGTCAAGCACATGAAGTATTAGACCTGCAGAAGTCTTAACAGGACTAATTGGGATGGGGCTAGGCCCGGAGTGTCTAGCCATGGTTGCCATATTTTATAGAATTTGTTAGCAGCACTTCTATGTTGATATGTTAGTTTTTCTTGGATAAGAACGACATTTACTTGTTTTGCATTGCAGTGTGTGGTGATAACCATAATCAAGCAAATTTATTTGCAAGCAATGTACAATAGTCTGAGTACCGCCACATTTTTTGTGGGGGTAGAAATTTCCTCATCCACCGTTCCTAGCAAACAAATTACAGATGTAACGGAACAGTGGTTTGATACACTGATGAGATTATATCAGTCACAGCTTTCCAGTATTTGAAAAGTTTTGGGCAACACCACAGCAAATGGATAAGATCTCCATCAGCTCCATTACATTTGGGGCATAATGGTAATTCACTGCTTCCCAACCTGTGAAGTAGTACTGGGGTACTTAGTACTGGGGTACTTTAAGTCCTATGCAAAATGAACAACTGTGACAGTCTGTATGAGGGAGAGACTGAAATTTTGTGGCATAGATTGTAGGCAAACATCCCATTCCTCACTCTTAATCTCACCCAGGTCTTGTTCCCACCTGTGTCTACATGGTAGTCTAGCCGCATCCTGTGTCTTTGTGGAGAGGGTAATATTATATATCTGCAAAATCATTCCCTTTTCATCCTGTGCAGCTAGAATATGGTTTATTAAGGGGTGTTCAGTGAGCTCCAGCCTAGAATGACATGCCTGAGTCTGCAGGGCATGTCGAAGCTGGAGGAATCTGTAGGATTGCTGTCTTGGCAGCAAAAATTCTCTCTGCAAGGTCTAAAAAGGACTTTAAAGTGGCCTGATTATGCATCTGTGAAAGGTATTGAATATCCAAATTTTCCCAGGATTGGAATCCCTCTAGTTTACTTCGCTTCGTATAACAAGAGTTGCACCACAAGGACACAATTGATAGGAAACCTGTCATACCTAGGGGATGTGTGGTGGAGGTCCAGAGTTTTTTTAAGTAGTAGCATGGTGGGTGTTGAGGCAGGAAGATGTGGTAATCCGGCCTCCAAAAGGGAGACACCTGGGTAGGTTGGTAAGTCATGAAATCGCAAATTACGAATTGTATTCATCTGGTCCACTCCCCCCCCAACCCACTAAATGCTGAAGCTGAGAGGCCAGGAAGTAAAGTCTGACGTTGGGTACTGCCAGGCCGCCTCAATCTTTACTGTATTTTTGTGTAGATAGTTTGATTCTGGCTATCTTTTTCCAAATAAGGCTTCTAAATAAGGACTCAGTATGTGTAAACCATCTACTAGGAATCCATTGTGGGGAATTGTGAAGTATGTAAAGTAGCTGGGGTGCCCACACCATTTTTAATAAGGTTTACCCTGCCTGTGACTGAAAGGGGAAGTTTACACCAGGCTGTACATTTGTCTTGCAATATATTAAAAGGTAGTAAATTATGAATTAAGTATCTGGAGGGATCTGGGGTAACCTGAACCCCCAGGTACCTAAATGAGGGAACGATCTGAAGAGCCCGTGCACAATCTGGTAGGGAGGCTGAAAACTCGCATAAGGGTAAAAGGGCTGATTTGCTCAAATTCATGGAGAAGCCAGAGAAGGTACCAAATCGGGTAATTAAAGACATCATGTTCTGAAGTGAGGAGGCAGTGTCCCCTAGGTACAGCAGGGTATATAGGATATAATTTGACTTTATCTTCAGTGGGGCCTCTTATGAAACCTGTAATAGATGGGGAGGCTCTGACTGTTTCCGCCAATGTCTCTAGCGCTAATGCAAACAGCAAGGGTGACAAAGGGCACCCCTGCCGAGTACCCTTATAAAGGCGAAGAGAGTCAGTAAGGTCTCCTTTAATAGGTAACCTAGCTGAAGGGTTTGTATATAGCAGTTGGACCCATTTGAAAAACTGGTCCCCCAGCCCGAACTTTCCCAGAACCTCCCATAAATAGGGCCATTCGACGCTGTCAAAGGCCTTGGCAGCATCAAGGGACAACACCGCCCTGTTGCTAGGATTATCAACTGGGATTTGCAAATTGAGAAACAAGCGCCTGATTTTCAACACTGTAGATCTAGAGGGGATAAAGCCCGATTGGTCTGTGTGGATAAGTTTATAAATGACAGACACTAGGTGAGTTGCCAAACAATTTACCACCTTGCTCATTGACTGAATTCTGCTGAACCCGGGACATTAACCGCTTACCAACCGGCCCATAGCCGAATGACGGCTACAGGGCGGTCGGATAACTCTGGGAAGGCATACTACGACATCCTCCCAGAATCCCGCTCTGGCGCGCCCCCTGGGAACTAGGATTGAGGGGGGAGGGTGTACTAGAATTACATCCGGCAGACAGGTCAGTTAGGGGTCAGACATTAATGGAGGGTGGAATGGGGATAGATAGGGGGAGGGTTATGGCAGGTGACAAGAAATTTCCCATGTTGCAAACAGCCATTGGAAACTATAGTGCCATTTGTACTACTAAAAATGATATGAAAAACATCAGAGCAAAATGTAATAACGCATTAAAGTGTTTGTACACCAATGCCAGAAGTCTGCCAAGCAAAATAGGTGAGTTGGAAGCTCTGATGCATGAGGAGAGCTATGATGTAATCGGTATTGCTGAAACTTTGCTTCAATCCTCACATGATTGGGCTATTAATATTCCTGGCTATGCACTCTTTCGGAGAGACAGGGTAAAAAGGAAAGGTGGCGAGGTCTGTCTCTATGTAAGAAGTGATCTCAAAGCAAGTGTGAAAGAGGACCTGGTTGATGGAGAGTGTGATGAGTCTGAAGCATTATGGGTGGAACTGCATATAGATGGGCGTAGTTCAAAGTTAATCATTGGAGTTTGTTATAGACCACCCAATGTTAACGAGGAGGTGGAGACTCAGCTCCTTGCACAGATGACAAGGGCTGCAAGGGCTGGGACAGTGATAATAATGGGGGATTTTAACTACCCAGAAATTGACTGGAGTAATGGCACTGCTGGGACAGTTAAAGGGCAAAAATTTATAAACCTATTACAGGACAATTTTATGGTCCAGTTTATTGAGGCCCCAACTAGGAATGAAGCTCTGTTGGACCTGGTAATCTCAAACCATGCAGAGCTTATTACTAATGTCCAGATAAACACCTTGGTAGCAGTGATCATAACATGATTTCATTTGATGTTAGCTGTAAACAAGAAATACATACGGGAAAGATAAACACACTTAAAGAGGAGTTCCCATTAAAAAAAATAAATAAAAGTCAGCAGCTAAAAATACTGCAGCTGCTGACTTTTAATTGGACACTTACCTGTCCCAGGGTCCAGCGATGCGGGGGATCGAAGCCCCGCTCGTCTCCCCCTCCGTTCGGCGGCGCCGGGCTGTGGCTTCACAGCCGGGCACCCACTGCACATGCGCGAGCGGCGCCGCACGCCGTGATTGGCCGCTCAGTCATCTGGGACCTGTAATGGGTCCCAGATGATTGACAAGAGGGAGGGAGCAGAGCTAAGCCCTTCCTGTGCCGAGGGGAAGTGATATCACCAGCCCAGGCACTGAAAGAGGTAGACTACATGAGACCCCCTAGCAACAGGCATTTAGAGGTGAGTAAAAAAAAAAAAAATTTCCAAATGTATTTTTTTTTTTTTTTGGGGTGGAACACCACTTTAACTTCAAGAGAGCAAATTTTCCGAGGATGAGGGCTGCTCTCCAGGATTTAGACTGGGAGGGAATATTTGCATTGATAAACACAGAACAGAAATGGGAATTCTTCAAAAAGACTCTTTGGGACCTCACTGCAAAGTATATTCCCATGGGTAATAAGTTTAAAAGGCTAAAAACAAAACCTATGTGGCTCACGGCCAAAGTTAAAGAAGCTATAAACAATAAGAAAAGAGCTTTTAAAAAAATATAAAAATGAAGGAACACTAGTGTCATTTAAATGTTACAAAGAATTTAACAGAATATGTAAAAAGGAAATCAAGGATGCAAAAATTCAAAACGAACGACAGATTGCAAAAGATAGTAGGACAAACCCCCAAAAATTCTTCAAATATATTAATAGTAAAAAGGCCAGGTCTGAGCATGTAGGCCCTTTACAAAATACTCTAGAGTGGGTGACTGGGGACAAAGAGAAGGCAAATTTATGAAATACTTTCTTCAGCTCTGTGTGTACAAAAAAGCATGGGGGAGCTCATGTCCATAATAGTAGTGACACAGCCCCGAATGATCCACAATGGCTCAAAAGTGATATGGTCCAGAAATATTTAGACAGAATAAGGGTGGATAAAGCACCTGGACCTGATGGCATCCACCACGGATCCTAAAAGAATTGAGCTCTGTAATTTCAAAGCCATTCTATCTAATTTTTAGGGACTCATTAATGATGGGAATAGTACCACTGGATTGGCGCAGGGCGAACGTGGTGCCTATATTTAAAAAGGGATCAAAGTTTTTAACAAGTAACTATAGACCTGTTAGTTTAACTTCTATATTCGGGAAGATACTGGAGCGTTTAATAAAAGACCACATAGACGAGTTTTTGCTGGAAAAAAAACATTTTAAGCAACAGACAGCATGGATTCATGAAAGACAGAAGTTGTCAGACAAACCTGATTTCTTTTCATGAAGAGGTAAGTAAAACCTTGGACAGAGGGGTGGCTGTGGACGTGGTATACTTGGATTTTGCAAAAGCGTTCAACACAGTTCCCCACACGCGGCTCATGTGTAAGGTAAAATCTACAGGCTTGGAAATATCAGTTTGTAAATGGATAGAAAACTGGCTAAAAGACAGAATTCAGAGAGTAGTGGTTAATGATTCTTACTCTGAATGGTCTAAGGTTATCAGTGGTGTACCCCAAGGTTCAGTGCTGCGACCCTTACTTTTTAACATCTTTATAAATGATATTGGGTCTGGGATCGAAAGTAACATTTCTGTCTTTGCAGATGACACCAAGCTATGCAGTGGAATAACGTCCTTACAGGATGTCTCCAATTTACAAGCCAACCTTTATGCACTGTTGGGCGACTATGTGGCAGATGAGGTTTAGTGTTGAGAAATGTAAAGTTATGCACTTGGGGGCTAAGAATATGCATGCATGCATGCATCATACATGCTAGGGGGAGTACAACCGGGGGAGTCTGTGGTGAAGGATCTGGGGGTTTTGGTAGATCATAAGCTCAATAATAGCATGCAATGCCAAGCTGCAGTTTCCAAAGCAATCAAAGTCCTTTCTTGTATTAAGAGAGGTATGGACTCCAGAGAGAGAGATATAATTTTGCCCCTGTTCAAATCATTAGTAAGACCTCATCTGGAATATGCAGTTCAGTTTTGGGCACCAGTTCTCAAAAAGGATATCCGAGAACTGGAGAAAGTGCAGAGAAGGGCAACCAAACTGATAAGAGGCATGGATGAGCTCAGCTATGAGGAAAGATTTGAGGAACTGAATGTATTCACTCTTGAGAAGAGGAGAATAAGGGGGATATGATCAACATGTTCAAATATATAAGGGGTCCATATAGTGAACTTGTTGTTGAGTTATTCTCTTTACGGTCAACTCAGAGGACACGGGGGCACTCTTTACGTCTAGAGGAAAAGAGATTTCATTTCCAAATACGCAAAGGTTTCTTCACAGTAAGAGCTGTGAAAATGTGGAATAGACTCCCGCCAGAGGTGGTTCTGGCCAGCTCAGTAGATTGCTTTAAGAAAGGTCTGTATACTTTCCTAAATGTACATAATATAACTGGGTACAAACATTTTTAGGTAAAGTTGATCCAGGGAAAATCCAATTGCCTCTTGGGGGATCAGGAAGGAATTTTTTCCCCTGCTGTAGCAAATTGGAGCATGCTCTGCTGGGGTTTTTTGCCTTCCTCTGGATCAACTGAGGGTATAAAATTGGGTATATTGGATTGTACGATATTTTTTATTTTATTGTTTTTAAGGTTGAACTGGATGGACTTGTGTCTTTTTTCAACCTGACTAACTATGCAACTATCTGTGACCGGACCCGGCGCATCACGGTAAACAGCCGCTAATAGCGGCCGTTTACCACGTGATCACTCCGTCAAATGACGGAACGATCACTAGTAAACAAACCGGCATTGTGTCCAGTTCCTCTCTCCCCTCCCTGTACCTATTGGTACAGTGCGAGGGGAGAGGGGGGAGATCGGTGCTAGCAGCTCTGTGGGCTGGATGTGTAGTGCCCACAGCGCTGCTCAGTGCCCATTCCAGCCATACATACCCAGCCATCCATACTCATCCATGCTCAGCATACCCATCCATACTCATCCATCCATCCATCCATGTTCACCATACCCATCCATACTCGGCATATTCATCCATCCATACTCAGCATACACATCCATCCATACTCGGCATACACATCCATCCATCCATGCTCAGACAACCATACTCGGCATACCCATCCATACTCATCCATCCATCCATGCTCAGCCATCCATACTCGGCATACTTATCCATCCATCCATGCTCAGCCATCCCCTCCACCCCCATCCATAACTAGCCATACCCAGCTGTACTCAGCCATCCCATCTACACCCATCCATACCCAGCCATACTCAGCCATACCCAGCCATCCCATCCATACCCAGCCATACTCAGCCGTACTCAGCTGTACTCAGTCGTACTCAGCCATACCCAGCAATACTCAACCATACCCAGCCATATTTAGCCATACCTAACCATCCCAGCCATACTCAGCCGTACTCAGTCGTGCTCAGCCGTACCCAGCCATCCCATCTATATCCAGCCATACTCAGCCGTACCCATCTGTACTCAGCCGTACCCATCTGTACTCAGCCGTACCCATCTGTACTCAGCCGTACCCATCTGTACTCAGCCGTACCCATCTGTACTCAGCCGTACCCATCCGTACCCATCCGTACCCATCCGTACTCAGCCGTACCCATCCGTACCCATCTGTACTCATTCATGCTCAGCCATCCCCATCCATGGCTCATCCATCCCCATTCATGCTCATCCATGCCACATCAGTTGTCATCCATGCCACTACAGTGCCTCACAAAAGTGTAGTCAAATTAGATTTGAAACTTATGTCCCTAGAACACCTGATGGTGCTCCCTGCATGTTGGGCCTCTCTATGTGGCTACGCTGTGGAAACGTCTCACACGTGGTATCGCCGTACTCAGGTGGAGTAGGAGAATCTATTTTGGGGTGTAATTTTTGGTATGTACATGCTATGTGTTAGAAACATTGTGTAAATGGACAAATGCCCCCCCCCCCCTCCCGCCACGCGCCGATGCCCTCCGCCGCTTACCGGAGCCTTTGGTAGCGGCGGAGGCGATGGGATCCTTCTTGGTCTGTGGTATGGAGCTAAAACCTAATAAGGATAATTTCAGCGCTGACTAACCAACGGACTACTCATAAATAATAAATGCAAGCAGACACTAAGGCAAATTCAGCAACACCTCAATAACATATAATAGAAAATAGTGCTGCGCAAATATAAATGTCCTTAAAGATCATAAATCAGATGTAACAGGTGAAGTGAGCAACAGGAACCACCAGTGGACACTCAAGACGACAGGGAATGACTTTACAGTAAAGTCATTCCCTGTCGTCTTGAGTGTCCACTGGTGGTTCCTGTTGCTCACTTCACCTGTTACATCTGATTTATGATCTTTAAGGACATTTATATCTGCGCAGCACTATTTTATATTATGTGGTATGGAGCTGACTGAGGGGAAGATGGCCACCGCTCGGCTCCATACCATCGCAGGGCGGAAGCGACGTCAAAACGTCACTGTCGCCCTTAGCTCTTAAAGCAACATTTTTTTTTTTCCAAACTACTATTTTTTTTATTGCATTTGGTGTAAATATGAGATCTGAGTTCTTTTTGACCACAGATCAGCGTATTTAAGAGGTCCTATCATGCTTTTTTTCTATTACAAGGGATGTTTACATTCCTTGTAATAGGAATAAAAGTAACACAATTTAAAAGAACAGTGTAAAAATAAAAGGTAAAATAAATAAGAAAAAATAAATACATTTTTAAACGCGCCCCTTCCCGCCGAACTCATGTGCAGAAGCGAATGCATATGTGAGTAGCGCCCACATATGAAAACGGTGTTCAAACCACACATGTGAGATACCACCGTGATCGTTAGAGAGAGAGCAATAATTCTAGCCCTAGACCTCCTCTGTAACGCAAAACATGCAACCTGTAGAATTTTTTAGACATCGTATATGGAGATTTTTAAGGCTAAAAGTTTGTCGCCATTCCACAAGCGGGCGCAACTTTGAAGCGTGACATGTTGGGTATCAATTTACTCAGCGTAACATCTTTCACAATATCAAAAAAAATTGGACTAACTTTACTGTTGTCCTATTTTTTTAATTAAAAAAATATATATTTTTTCCAAAAAAGTGCGCTTGTAATAAGACCGCTGCACAAATACGGTGTGACAAAAAGTATTGTAACACCCGCCATATTTATTTATTTTATGTTCGAAAAAAAATATATACTGTTTGGGGGTTCTAAGTAATTTTCTAGCAAAAAAAATTATTTTAACTTGTAAACAACAAGTTTGAAAAATAGGCCTGGTCCTTAAGTGGTTAATTAACTCACCCAGTCACAATTGTTCTCAGGCTGCTAGCACCTAGATTGTGGTCCCACGAGCTGCAAAATCTTTGTGCAGGGTGCAGCTGAGAGTGGCATTGTTACGTAAGCGACAGTGCAGTGTGAGATTGGCCAGTCCTTTGTCACACGGTAAGAAGGGCAGGGGTCTGACATCCGCATCACACCTGGGTCTATTGCATTGTATTTGTATTGCACCGTTTTCCATATGTTGACACTGAACTACTGATCTTCTGCGTTACCCTTTTTGCTTTGGTCTGCCAATACAGTCTGCTAATTTTCTAAAAGTCAGTGTGAGCCATCTTTGTGAGACTGCTGGGAGTTCCCAGTCAACTTATTCTGGCGGTGTCAGCGAGAGGGAGGTTCTGCCTAGGGCCAGAGAAAGAGCAGAGGACCCAAACTTTACCAGCAGCTCCTGCAGAAGTAGCGCTATACTTAAATAGGTTGTCCTAGTTAAGCGGGGTATGATTCCAGCCTCAGCCGCAGCATGTGTATACCCCTGGTTGCTCCCTCTGCAGCAAAATGGGGAATGGTTGAGGGGTGGTAAAAATGCAGCTCAACCCCAGGGTTATACTGCCCCAAATCACAAGTGTAAATGACTTGCAACGTAGCCAGAAAAAACTGAGTATTTCCTTATTTCACCTTATATCTGTTGCCTATAAGTGATACAGCAACATCTGCATACTCGGAGAGGGTAAATATAACCAATGTGTCTGTTGTGTTCACATAAACAATATACTGCAGTGCACACTCCTACCTTCTCCTATGGAGGAGTAACTAAAACCAATCTAAAGTGTTTGGATGCTCGTGATCGGTCTAGATAGACCGTAACTAAAAATCACATATGTGTAATATTCCTCAAACTTGATACATAAAATATTGATCACAAAATAAATATTGGTGGTGAAAAATTGTTGACATAAAAGAATTACACTTCATAAATAAATACAATGTGCATAGAAATCCCCACTGATAAGTGATTGAGTGGAAAACAAGAGTGGCAGGGATATGCATAAACAAATAATACGACCCTTAAAAAATAATCAGACAAACTTAAAACACCCCTCACCTAATCCAATACCTAGAAATATAAAAATAGTGAAATCAAGAAAAAAACTGTGACAAATCTAAGTGATCAAGTCCAAAGTAAATGTTCTTCATGCAGTGCGACTCTTGATATCCATATAAAATAGTAGCATGCCAGTAAGGTGACTTTGTGCTGAATTCATTCACTTCACACACTAGTGCGACACACAAGTGTTTCCCCCAGCCTCTCACCTCAGTTAACGGCCCCCAATGGACCAAATCAAGCGGATGGTAAATGCTTAGATGCAGGGTCCAGCCGCTGTTCACCTCCTCCAATAGATATACGTGGGTAAGGCTTTTATACTGGGCACCACCGCTCACATAGACCCCCAAGAATGACAATAAGAAGGAGATGCTCCCATGGTGAAGTATATCAATACAAGTTTATTTAAAAAATGTAGTAACTTACAGTTCCAGAACGCAATTAACAGCAGAAACAGAGGCTTCCGGGTTCGGCCGTCCCCGTCATTTTTTAAATAAACTTGTATTGATACTTCACCATGGGAGCATCTCCTTCTTATTGTCATTCTTGGGGGTCTATGTGAGCGGCGGTGCCCAGTATAAAAGCCTTACCCACGTATATCTATTGGAGGAGGTGAACAGCGGCTGGACCCTGCATCTAAGCATTTACCATCCGCTTGATTTGGTCCATTGGGGGCCGTTAACTGAGGTGAGAGGCTGGGGGAAACACTTGTGTGTCGCACTAGTGTGTGAAGTGAATGAATTCAGCACAAAGTCACCTTACTGGCATGCTACTATTTTATATGGATATCAAGAGTCGCACTGCATGAAGAACATTTACTTTGGACTTGATCACTTAGATTTGTCACAGTTTTTTTCTTGATTTCACTATTTTTATATTTCTAGGTATTGGATTAGGTGAGGGGTGTTTTAAGTTTGTCTGATTATTTTTTAAGGGTTGTATTATTTGTTTATGCATATCCCTGCCACTCTTGTTTTCCACTCAATCACTTATCAGTGGGGATTTCTATGCACATTGTATTTATTTATGAAGTGTAATTCTTTTATGTCAACAATTTTTCACCACCAATATTTATTTTGTGATCAATATTTTATGTATTAAGTTTGAGGAATATTACACATATGTGATTTTTAGTTACGGTCTATCTAGACCGATCACGAGCATCCAAACACTTTAGATTGGTTTTAGTTACTCCTCCATAGGAGAAGGTAGGAGTGTGCACTGCAGTATATTGTTTATGTGAACACAACAGACACATTGGTTATATTTACCCTCTCCGAGTATGCGGATGTTGCTGTATCACTTATAGGCAACAGATATAAGGTGAAATAAGGAAATACTCAGTTTTTTCTGGCTACGTTGCAATTGATTTATTATTGTGAATGGTACACCTAGATGAGCGCCACATACTTTTACCATTAAGACTTTGCATATTAGGGTGGGTGAGGACACCCCTTATGTTGGCAGCTGCTCTAATCTTGTTACCATTATCCATCAAGCTGTGGAATTGTGGTTTTGCGCACTTGTTCTTTGTTATTACAAGTGTAAATGAGCCCTTACAGAAAAAATGTAAAGGTGAACTAACACTGTACACCCTCTCTACCCCTCCAGTCCCCACTGTAACTACCTCCAGGGATGATGAGCTGTCAATGCCCCCCCCCCTCCCCCCCGCAGCCAGTCTAGCAATCCAGGGATTTGAAAACCCTTTTTGAAGTGTTCCCCCTCACCTCCTGTTCCCTTTTGACAGCCAAAAAATTGTGGATCTCTTTTTACTTTATGCAGAGACAGTAGCCACCAATTGGACATTGCATTATACATTATAACAATTCCCCACTCATATCCAAAACCGAAAAGAAATGTTTTTGGTTTACATACATGTAGCACCCTCCTAGCTAGGTAACTAGGATGTTAAATAAATTGTCATTTTGGTTTCTATGTGGTCATTGGAACAGTTGTTTTCTTTTGGCTGTTATGGGTTTCACAGGCTGCAAGTTTGATTGCTCTCCCCTCCCTTCCAGAAAGTTATGGAACATAGGAGTAGAGCAAGGTAAATGAACAGCATGAATATTTATGGTGCTGCAGCCAATCCCTGGGGAGGTATGCCCAGAAGGCGACTATGTAGCACATATATTTTTCATGCTGCCCATTTGCTTTGCTCCACTGTGTCTATGAAAGCACACAGCCCTGCTTCAGAGTGAGTCTGCACAAGCACAAAACTTGCTATGGGGGCACTTGGAAGGGAGTCGAAGCTGGGAGTGCCGGCATGGGACCCCAGAAGAGGAGGGAAGGGACCTGCACAAAGCAGGTAAATATAACATGTTTATTATTTTGTAAAAAAAAAAACTGAAGCTTTGCAATCACTTTAAAGAGTGACTCCACTTGGTTGAGAAAAAACAATGCCCTCTGGGTGATTGATGTATTATACATTGCAAGGATTTTAATAAACTTTTGCTGCAGAGTCCTACCTGTTTTTGCTCCTGCAGAAAAAAACTTTTGTTGTCTGCAGAGTTAATCTGAATAAGAGTGACTTTTCATTATTAATCAGTGACTAATAAGAAGTGATTAACCCTTTGGCAGTATTCCACCAAAAATTATATTTTTGTTGCAGAGGATGCCTAAAATTTGACTTGTACCTTCGTGCAGACTTCTGGGAAAATTAGTGAGCCCATCACACAAGCAGGAAATTACATTTCTGGGGGCATTCTGTACACTAACTGTGTATGGAAGGCCTCTATGTTGCCATATTGCATTGGATTTTATAGAAAATTACAGTGCTGCAGAGTAAAATGGAAAGGCAATTTTTAATAATGGCAATTGTACATGCAATACATTCTCACTCTCTCTCTCTCCCCTCCCCCTCTCTCTCCCCTCCCCCTCTCTCTCCCCTCCCCCTCTCTCTCCCCTCCCCCTCTCTCTCTCTCTCTCCCCCCCTCTCTCTCTCTCTCCCCCCCACTCTCTCTCTCCCCCCCACTCTCTCTCTCTCTCTTTCTCCCTCTCTCTCTCTCCTCCCCCACTCTCTCCTCCCTCTCTCATTCCATTTTCTTTTATTTGCTATTTTTTTCCATAAAAGTGGAGTTAGCCTCTAACTTTTTTTATTATAGGTATATTTGTCTTTAGGATTGACTCAAAAAGAAGTTAATGAATTTTTCACTGGCCCAGCATTCTTGGCTTGGGGTCGAATGGGGAATATTCACAGTTGGGGAGGTCCTTTGTCCTCTAACTGGATGAACAAACAGTACTCCTTACAGGTAAGATCCTAACATGTTTATTAAAGAAGTATGACTTAACCTACCCCCAAAAAAATCAGCTTATGAAGGACTATTCTATAATCAATAATAATTATTTGAGCAGCAACAATTGGAGGTGGGGTTTTGTAAAATACAAAAGGGGAATTAATGAATGTTAAAGTGTAATTAAATTCCACTTTTGAACTTGTACATACCTATAGGCCAGTAATAAGGCTTACCTGTAGGCACAGTAAATTTCTCCTACATTTGCACTGTTTTGGAGTTAGCCACACAACATGCAGCTGGGTGACGTCACCAGTGCATGTACTCTAAACGGACGGCATACCATGCTGGATCTTCAGAGCGCCGTGCTGGAGCTGAGGGCTCCTGCATGCATGTATAGGAGTGACATTATGGCCCTGGCCATTCATACAGCCGGAGCCTGCAAACCCGGAAGAAAGAAGAAGATGGCAGCACTGGGGAGCCATGACAGCGCTGCACTGGATGGCTCAGTGTACAGGTAAGTCAGTCATAATGTGCTAGTATGTGGTGCATAGTAGTACTTTATGACTTAAACCTGCAGTTAGGCCCATTGATTTTTATTTTTCTGGCAGTGTGGAGGTGGAAGATAAGAGCAGACACATGGGACCTGATAAAAGCTATGGTCAGAGGATAGAAGGAAGGATAAACTTGTAAATGGCACATGTTCTGTTCACAGTAATATATCTCTATGAAATAAAAAGAGATGCCGTGCTGATACCCTAAGGCCCCTTTCACACTGCCGGTGCCCAGGCATCAGCGGTAAAGCGGCGCTATTTTTAGCGGTGCTATTCGGCCGCCAGCGGGGTGGTTTTAACCCCCGCTAGCGGCCGAGAAAGGGTTAAAAACCAGCCGCGAAAGGGTTAAAACCACCGCAAAGTGCTGCTACAGCAGCGTTATACCGGCGGTATAGCCGCGCTGCCCCATTGATTTCACCACTCTAATGATGCTGCTAGCAGGACTTTTTTTAGGGTCCTGCCAGCGCACCGCTCCACTGTGAAAGCCCTCGGCTGTTTCAGGGCGCTTTGCAGACGCCTGCAAAGCGCCCCAGCGTGAAAGGGGTCTAAAAGTATTTAAAGCAGCCAGCGCAGCAAGGGACAAAGTGGGATAGCAAAATTTAAAAAGATATATGTGCAGAACTAAAGTGAAAAATATCTGTGTATCTACAGGATAATCGTGTGTAAATCAACCAGTAAAAATCAGTGTACCTTGAAAGGTCATAAATCAACAAAATACCATAAAAGCATGTAGATATGAACATAAATATGTAAATCTCACACTGATATGTATTTATTTAAGCAGTGATCTGAAATTTATATTGTGTGACAAAAATTGAATAACCACAAAGGGAGAAAAGAAAAGTGAAGAAAAAAATCAAATTGGTGAAATAGGTGAAAAACAAGTGTTCAAATAGTATCCAAACAAGGAGGGTAAGTTCCAATGGCTTCAGTAAGGATCACTTGTGTAGAGGAGACAACCACCACCAACTTTGAAAAGCCTTACCGGAACGTGTGGACTCAATAAGGCTTATGCCCAATGAGTCGACAAGGCTTGAGGTTGTATGTACACCAATAAGATGGAGCCACTTCCTGGCTTTTCAGAGGAACTGGACAGATGACGTGGTGGGTGTGGGCATCGGCCTCGCCATTCCGGATTGAGGCTTGACCCGCATGTGTCCGCGCCATTTTGCCATGCAAGAAGTTGATGATGTGCTTGAAGCGGTGGGCGGTCGGATCTTCAGAGCGAGGCTTGCCAATCAGGAAGTGATTCCCTGATTGTACACATGATGTTGAAGTTCCATAAAAACAAAAGTATCGCCCTTTGGGACTTTATATGAGGCGTGTACAATAGGCGGATGAAATTGACAAATATAAATACAATAAAAACATTTATTGCAGAAATAATTGCGCATTGAAGATAAGCATAAACAAAGGCAAAGCAGATACAGTTGTACATGGTTAAAGATCACATTGCATTAGAAATAAATGAGTATAGATGACATCTATAACACCTGACACGTTTCGCGAGATGTGACTCGCTCTTCAGGGGTGGATGCATGTAGGATATATCTGGAAATAAATTACCAAAAAAGGTAATGTAACACATGAATAAATGATGGACAAACAGTAAGAGGGACCTTACAGAAAAAGGAAAGACCCCATACTCCCCAATCGGCAACACCTGGGTGCCTGTGGCTGTGTTCATCGAGGATGGCAGCAATATATGCTTGGGAAGGGAGCTGAGGGAGCGGAGCCAGCCAAAAATCTGACCAAGGAACAACGGGAAGGCAGACATGGCATGGGTGGAAATGAGTGACCTTTTTATTTCTTTTATTTACTTTTATTTATGATGTTGAAGTTCTGTTACAGGTTGATATTTCATTTGGGGGTCGTATTCTCTATATAAGTGCAATGACCATAGCAGGCTCACACCACAGATGTCTGTTCAGACTAAACGCGTCAGGACTAGCCCTGCTGATGCCATTGCATTACTTTGACTGTTATTGAATATTCCTCTAAGCGCTTTTTATTCATGGAAAGGTGAGTGTTCCTGCTTTTTATAATACATTTTTTTTACACCTACGGTTTTACACTATGTGGTGCATTTGTCCCTTTTTTGGCTATACCGTTTGAGTGTATAAGGAAGACATGGTCCATCCTTTTGGTCTGAGGTCCTGATCAGTTATTACAACATTGAGCCGTGCAAGGGACGAAAGGATCAGCTCCTATTGTGGCCAGGATTAAGTGGCATGGAAGCTCCATCTTATTGGTGTACATACACCTCAAGCCTTGTCTACTCATTGGGCATAAGACTTATTTGGTCCACATGTTCCGGTAAGCCTTTTCAAAGTTTGTGGTGGTTGTCTCCTCTACACCCGTGATCTTTGCTGAAGCCATTGGGACTTACCCTCCTTTTTTGGATTCTATTTAAACACTTGTTTTTCACCTATGTGGACGCAATTTGATTTTTCTTCACTTTTTCTTTTCTCCCTTTGTGTTTTTTCAATTTGGTGTCACAACATATGAATTTCAATGCTTACTTACATATCGGTGTGAGATTTATGTTCATATCTACATGTTTTTGTGGTATTTTGTTGATTTATGACCTTTCAAGGTACACTGATTTTCACTGGTTGCTTTACACACATGATTATTCTGTAGATATACAGATATTTTTCACTTTAGCGCTGCACATATCTTTTTAAATCTGTCTCTATGGACATAGAGGAACCTGCAGCAAAAACAATATATGCAGGTAAAATAAGGGACACATGCGAGGATCATAGATGTATGTTGTGATGGTGTAGGTCAGCCTTTCCCAACCCTTTAACTCCTAAGGAACCCTTAGGAGTTAAGGCCTCAGGGAAGCCCTGGCAAGATTAGTTCATCAAGGTGCATTGGGCAAAAGCCCCATACATTGGTAGTAGTCGGTGGGAAGAATCTAACCACCACTGTAAGGGGTGCAATGTCATCCTGCTGACTCTACAAAGTGGTGTTGGACCTGGAACTATGTAGGCACCCTCAAATGGGAGGGTGAGTTCAAGGAACCTCTAGCAACCTTTGGAGGAACCCTAAAGTTCCATGGATCCCTGGTGGAGAATATCTAGTGTAGGTAAAAATAATAATAAAAAGGTGACTTGTGCATGAGTTTTCTTTTTCTATTCTATTTTTTTCAGCTTAAGATCCTAAAAAGAATGCGGTCTCTTGGAATGATTACAGTGTTGCCTGCATTTGCTGGACATATTCCTTCAAGTTTACTCAGGTAAGATCTTAGATGTTTATACCTGGCATGTCTTTCCCACACAGTTCTGATAAATTGCTAGGGGGAATATAAAGTTAAGTAAAAGGAGTCTCTGCTTCACAATACAACGTATACTTCACAAAAAACACTGAATTCCCAATTCTTTCAATAAAAAGAACAATGTACACGTTCACTGCTGGTGGTAACTATTAACTCGTCAATTAAAAGTATAAAGTATTAGGGAATGATATATTACTTTAATTTCTCAGATCAACAACATTACTTATAC
This sequence comes from Aquarana catesbeiana, assembly GCF_042186555.1. Classification (NCBI taxonomy): domain Eukaryota; kingdom Metazoa; phylum Chordata; class Amphibia; order Anura; family Ranidae; genus Aquarana; species Aquarana catesbeiana. Next base: position 115,003,856 of record NC_133335.1, on the reverse strand, counting down.
TCTGCTTAACAGGTACCTACCACATACAAAACCAGTTTCCTGTTTGATAAAAATAAGGAAAAAAGCAAATTCTCTGTCAAGGTCACGTCGTCGTATGCGGTGACTTTAATGCTATTCATGATCACAATCTAGTGAAAAAAATAAATGATATAAATAAATATAAGTGAAATCAGTTGTGTAAAAAAATCCATCGAGGGGCTTGATAGCGTCCTTATAAGATGACACCCAGCGGTATAAGCCTTCGCTAGGAACAAATCCTTCAATCAAACGGGGGATATAATCTTCATCACATATGCCAAGCACAAGTAAAGGAGGCTGCTTACCAGATTTGTAGGACCCCTATTACAGAGATCTTTAGGGCTCAGGTATGTCAAACCTTCAAACAAGGACAGCTGGTTCGGACTTCCACCAAGATTCTCTCCTCACCAGGCAGGTTCTGGACACTGTAGTGTTAGTGCAGCTAGCTGCAGTATTCTGCCCTTTATCCAGAAAAGACCGCTCGTGGCATGTGGTGAAGCATTAAAAGGAGGAAAGAAAATGCTTAATAGTGCAGCAGATTAATAAAATCCTTTTATTTCCATATGATGGACAGCTGACATCATAAAAGCATTAGGCAGAGCAAAAAGTATTGCAAATGAAAAACACACAGCCGCGGCTCAGGCCAGCCAGCTGGGACGTGGTGACGTCAGGTCCTACAGCTCCACCCTGGGTCACTCCGTGACTGTTCTTGAATGGCCCAGCCAGAGCCCTGACTTAAACCCAATTGAGCATCTCTGGAGAGACCTAAAAATGGCTGTACACCAATGTTTACCATCCAACCTGACAGAACTGGAGAGGATCTGCAAGGAGGAATGGCAGAGGATCCCCAAATCCAGGTGTGAAAAACTTGTTGCATCTTTCCCAAAAAGACTCATGGCTGTATTAGATCAAAAGGGTGCTTCTACTAAATACTGAGCAAAGGGTCTGAATACTTAGGACCATGTGATATTTCAGTTTTTCTTTTTTAATAAATCTGCAAAAATGTCAACAATTCTGTGTTTTTCTGTCAATATGGGGTGCTGTGTGTACATTGAGGGAAAAAAAATGAACTTAAATGATTTTAGCAAATGGCTGCTATATAGCAAAGAGTGAAAAATTTAAGGGTGTCTGAATGCTTTCCGTCCCCACTATATATATATATATATATATATATATATATATATATATATATATATATATATATATATATATGGATAGTAGATGAATCAAATGGATAAAGGAAACAGGGATTGAATCACCAAATCTCTACAGAAATGGTTTATAGCTTATTGCATCATTTAAGCCTGGTGGCTGTGTGGTCGCCAGACAATGAATGCATCTCGCCTCTCTCTGAAGGAAAGAGCCAAGAATCTTGCGCTATGGGGATCTTTATTCATTTCCATGTTCCAGGTCTTCCAATAGGGGACATAATATCACCCCCCTTAATGGCTGATACATGGTCATATATGCGTTTCCAAAAGAAACATTTATGCCCTGTAAACAATAGGAAGGTGGGGAGGGGATTTTTTGAGGTGTAAAAATATCATCAAATATGTTCAATAAAAAAAGGAATTTATTTCTTATTTTGAGAAGCAAAACAAAAAATATATATAAAAACAAAGGACACAGGCATGTACAATACTGTTATAATGATGTTAAACAGGACAGCATGATAAAAAATCCCGACATAGATTGGGCTTCTTCAGGGGGGCTGTCTTTTGGAGGTACAGGCCTTCTAGAAAGGACAACAAATAAACAAACAACGTATACAAGACGTAAGTGACTGACTGCTAATGGAAGATATGATGTACATATTACATGTTTTTTTTAAAAACTAAAGAAAAATATTTAAAGACATAAGGTGTACAAAGTGATTAAATATGCACCTGTGTCTCCACTCCCAGGGCAGTGCTTCTAGCCCAGTTCACCCGAGACAATGGGGACAAGGGTCCTACCGCAGTCTCCCCAGAGGCTCACAATGCAAGTTGGGACCACAAGCGACTGGGGGTCACAGAGGGAACAAAAGGACCAGCTAAAAAGCAGTATACATTGGGTCAAATAAGTAAAGGGAATGAAAAAGGGGAAATATATGGTAACAATATTGTATCAATTAAATAAAGAAGAGGTAAACTTACAATGTGGACCCAAAAGAAACTTGAAGCCAAGGGACTTGGAAAGGCTACCTAGCAGCACTGGAGGTACTCAGTAGGCTAATGTAAACAATGAGAAAAAGAAGAAAATTGGCAAACAACAAATGGTGATCCAAAAAGGAGACCAATCGTTCAAGCAATTATAAAACGTCAAAAAGAGGATGATCAGAGGGAACCTGGGCAGTCACAGAGAAAGACAGCCCGGCACCAATATATAAATGAAATAGAAGCAAAGATCCTCAGTGGAGCTGGGGGAATTGCCTGAGAGTGTGTGGTAGCACATCATGTCCCAAAGGGCTCCAGCAAGGTATGAATGCCGAAGCAGCAGCGTTTTATCTCCCCCATCCGGTCCCGAAGGGGCGGAGGCGGACGTGAAGCTGCGCCGCACATGCGCAATGCACCATCACGTAGCTCAGCTCGTCGGCACCGGGTCCTAAGGCTCGGATGCCAGACAGAGCGGAGCGGCTTTCTCCAGTGGTGAACAAGGAGGGAGATCATCCCTGAAATACAGGGAGATGTGATGTGGATCACGCAGGGCGGCACAGAATGGCGGGCATCTTGCTAAGAAGCAAGAACGCCCTCGGGCGTCCTTGTGGCCACCAAAAATGCCAAAGGGTCGGACTACAGTGCAGCCGGAGGACCTAAATAGGAACAAAACACCCATTCAGGAGGACAAGGGGGAGAGGTGGTTAAACACTAAAGCAGTGCCATGGGTATAGGGGAGACAGGTGCATTCACAATATAATGTGATAATAAATAATAATAGACAAATCAAATCAACACAGAACAAATTGGGAGTGAAAAATAAATATAAATGCATAAGCAAAAAAAGTGAGGATAACAATAAATAACCTCAATCAGTAAACGAAGAAACTAAATCAGATAAATCATAATAAAATGAAGAATGTGAAATAGACGCAAATAATGAAGCATAAATAATATCAAAATTTATGGATACAGAAATATATTATTTGATGGTAATAGATAAAAAGTGTATATAGCACTCATTAGTAAGCATCGTAATGGTTATAACAAAGGCCAAAAATGAAGGGAGGGAGAGGGAAGGGGTACACACGGTCGGATTTTCCGACGGAAAATGTGTGATAGGACCTTGTTGTCGGAAATTCCAACCGTGTGTGGGCTCCATCATACATTTTCCATCGGAATTTCCGACACACAAAGTTTGAGAGCTTGCTATAAAATTTTCCGACAACAAAATCCGTTGTCGGAAATTCCGATCGTGTTTACACAAATCCGACGCACAAAGTGCCATGCGTGCTCAGAATAAATTAAGAGACAAAAGCTATTGGCTACTGCCCCGTTTATAGTCCTGACATACGTGTTGTACGTCACCGCGTTTAGAACGATCGGATTTTCCGACAACTTTGTGTGACCATGTGTATGCAAGACAAGTTTGAGCCAACATCCGTCGGAAAAAATCCATGGATTTTGTTGTCGGAATGTCCGATCAATGTCCGACCGTGTGTACAGGGCATTAGTCTTACCGACATACGGTATATACTCGAGTATATGTCGAGTTTTTCAGCACATTTTTTTGTGCTGAAAGTGCCCCCCTCGACTTATACTCGAGTCAAGCACTTTTCTGCAGAAAAAAATTTCATTTTCCGAACTGACTTTGGGGCCCCGTATCTCAGGGCCACTTGATGCTAGGAACCCCAAATGTGGAGTGCAAACTCAGTGCAAAGCTTGAGTTCCTAGCACCAAGTGGCACTGAGATACGGGGCCCCAAAATCGGTTTGGAAAATGTCATTCTCTGCTGCAGAAAAGTGCTTGACATTTTCTAAACTGAGTTTGGGGCCCGGTATCTCAGGGCCACTTGGTGCTAGGAACCCCAAATTTGGTGTGCAAACCCAGTGGAACTGATACCATAACATATCAAAAGCTGGGGTTCCTAGCACCAAGTGGCCTCGAGATACGGGGCCCCAAAGTAGGTTCAGAAAATGTCATTCTCTGCTGCAGAAAAGTGCTTGACATTTTCTGAACCGATTTTTGGGGCCCTGTATCTCGGGGCCACTTGGTACTAGAAGCCCCAGCTTTGTATATTTTAGGGTGCTAATTCCACTGGGTTTGCACACCAAATTTGGAGTTCCTAGCTCTAAGTGGCCCTGAGATACGGGGTCAACTGTGTCAACTGTGTCCATCTGCAGCAATGTCATTTCGGGACCCTTTGGGTTCAGAGACCCCAAATTTTGGCTGCAGCTAGGGGGCATCTAGGAACCCTTAACTACCGAGTTTGAAGTTAGGGGGACCTATGGCTGCAAATGGGCACAGTGAGACCGCAAATGTGCATTGTTGACCCTCTTTTCCACTTACAGTAGCTGTGCATTTCTCACCCTCGTCTTATACTCGGGTCAATAAGTTTTCCCATTTTTTTGTGGTAAATTAGGGCCTCGACTTATACTCGGATTGACTTATACTCAAGTATATACAGTAATCGCTACCACATATAAAGGTCATCAAATACACAACACCCATTGTCTGGCAATTGGTGAAGTGTTTGCCTTGGTGAATATCACCATTTGGTAAAATGTGTGTTTTTCCGGGCCACAAAATTTGGCAGTAAGGACAACCACCACATTTGTGTGTTCCCAGATACTTACATTTGTATTTCTTATCCTCACTGTAGAAATGACTCTGGACCAATTGGTCCCTTATTGAGTCATTCCTACAGTACACGATCTCTACTCTGTCCCTAATACAGCTGGCTACCTGAGGGTCAGCTTTTAGGAGATACCAATACTTATCAATAATATGCTTGATCTGCTGTTGTTGCCTTGAATATCTTATAATTAGTTTAGCTGTGCCAGTTTTTTCATCACTGCCAAATTTAGCAGTCTGAAAGACTAGCCCCTCTCTGTCCCTATCATTGGCTTTCTGGTAGGCTTTTTTCAAGATTTTTTTTTTTTAGAGTAGCCACCGGCTATTAGTCTTTCCTTGCATTTGTTAGCTTTAAACTGAAACTCCTCCTGTGACTTAAGGCGCAAGTACTGTCCATAGGGGATAGATTTAATCAAACTTGTTGGATGACCACTATTAGCCCTTAAGATGGTATTCCCAACTGTAGGTTTCAAAAAGGAATGTGAAAAAGTTCCTAATGTCAAATAGGAAGAAGAACAACAACTTCTTCCTATTTGGCGGCTCCCACTACCTCCAGGTGCAGGCAGTGGCGATGGGGACTTTGTGTGCTCCATCGTACGTGAACCTGTAACTGGGGGGCTGGAGTGCCAAATTATGAGTAATTAGTAATGAGGCCCACTCTATGTACCTGTGCCACGTTGTATCGGGATGCTTCCAAGGAACTTTGGAATCCCTTCATTCTTAGACTCAATAGTAATGACCATAACTTGTCATTTACCATGACATGCAGCCAGGTAGCCATCTCATTTCTAGATGTTGGGATATTTGTTAAAATGGATATGACAATAGGAACCACTCTCTTTCGGAAACCTACAGCTGGGAATACCATCTTAAGGGCTAATAGTGGTCAACCAACAAGTTTAGTTAAATCTATCCCCTATGGACAGTACTTGCGCCTTAAGCGCAACTGCTCGTGACAGAAGGAGTTTCAGTTTAAAGCTAACAAACTCAAAGAAAGACTAATAGCCCATGGTTACTCAAAAAAAATCTTAAAAAAAGCCTACCAAAAAGCCAACGATAGGGACAGAAAGGGGCTAGTCCTTCAGACTGCTAGATTTGGCAGTGATGAAAAAACTGGCACAACTAATTATAATTTATTCTAGGCAACAACAGCAGATTCAACATATTATTGATAAGTATTGGTATCTCCTAAAAGCTGACCCTCAGGTAGCCAGCTGTATTGGGGACAGAGCAGAGATTGTCTACCGTAGGAATGACTCAATAAGGGACCAATCGGTCTAGAGTCATTTCTACGGTGAGGATAAGAAATGCAAGTATCTGGGAACACACAAATGTGGTGGTTGTCATTACTGCCAATTTTTGTGGCCCGAAAAGACACACATTTTACCAAATGGTGATACTCACAAAGCCAAACACATCACCAATTGCCAGACAATGGGTGTTGTGTATTTGATGACCTGTATATGTGGTAGCTATTATGTCGTCAAGACTAAACGTTTCTTTTGGAAATGCATGTATGACCATGTATAAGCCATTAAGGGAAGGGGGGGTGATATTATGTCCCTTTTTGGAAGACATGGAACATGGAATACATAATAAAGATCCTCATAGCGTAAGATTCTTTGCTCTTGAACGAATCCATACGGACGTACGAGGAGGTGATTGGGATAACCTAATCCTGCAGAGAGAGGCGAGATGGATTCATTGCCTGGCGCCAACACAGCCACCAGGCTTAAATGATACAATAAGCTATAAACCATTTCTGTAGAGATTTAGTGATTCAATCTGTTTCCTTTATCTACAGTATCTCACAAAAGTGAATACACCCCTCACTTTTTTGTAAATATTTTATTATATCTTTTCACGTGACAACGCTGAAGAAATGACACTTTGCTACAATGTAAAGTATTGAGTGCACAGCTTGTATAACAGTGTAAATTTGCTGTCCCTCAAAATAACTCAACACATACCGCTGGCAACAAAAGTGAGTATACCCCTAAGTAAAGTCTTGGCCATTGTCCTGCAGCTCAGTTTCAGGGTCTTGGCAATCTTCTTATAGCCTAGGCCATCTTTATGTAGCGCAACAATTCTTTTTTGCAGATCCTCAGAGTTCTTTGCCATGAGGTGCTATGTTGAACTTCCAGTGACCAGTATGAGAAAGTGAGTGTTAGGACACCAAATTTAACACCCCTGAGACCTTGTAACACTAACGAGTCACATGACACCGGGGAGGGAAAATGGCTAATGGGCCCAATTTGGACGTTTTCACTTAGGGGTGTCCTCAATTTTGTTGCCAGCGGTTTAGACATTGAATGGCTGTGTGTTGTTATTTTGAGACAGCAAATTTACACTGTTATACAAGCTGTACGCAAAGTGTCATTTCTTCAGTGTTGTCACATGAAAAGATATAATAAAATATTTACGAAAATGTGAGGGGTGTACTCACTTTTGTGAGATACTGTATATATCCGTATTTTTTTGTTACAAATGAAAGAACTTTATTAATCAGCTGTATGTCAGCAGTATACAAACAGCCAGCATAACAAAGAAAAAACGTACATGCAGGTATGACAGTTGTGGACATTGCAATATAGGAGAGCAGTCAAAACATACATAACAGAGTAATTGACTACAGTCAAATGCATGAAAGATTTAAGAGAAAGGACTAAACCAAGACATTGAATTTGCATATATTATGCAGACAAGGCAGTCTCTAGTAGGAAGCGAGGGGGGGGGTGCAGTGAATAAGGAAAGGAAAATGAAAGGGAAAGAGGGGGGAGGGCGGGAAGGTAAGAGGGATAATAAAGAAGGAAGAGTATGTATAGACTGGATGTAACACAGGTGAAATGTAATATCTAAAGTTAGGAGCCCGCTTCCGGACTAGGACCTTCATCTGTATAGAGCCCCATGAGTGTAGACCAGATCTTGTCAAATTTACTCAGGCAATTCCTGTTAACATAAGTAATTTTGTACAAAGGTAAAACAGAATTAAGAGTTTTCCGCCATGTAGAAACAGTGGGTGGTAACTTAGCCTTGCATTTAAGTAGAACCTCTCTGCGTGCATAATATGTGGCATATATAAGAAACAACTTTTTATGTCTTCTCAGAGTGGGGCCCTAAAAAATATTTAACAGTAAAGCCCTGGGGTCTGACTCGAGGGTTGATTCAGCCACTTGATTAGATCATACAGCACCTGAGGAGGCCAGTGTAAGGCGAAAATACAACTAGGCCAAAGGTGCAATCCAGACCTTAGCTGTTAAACGCTCCACTGGGTCCGATTCTAGGGTAATATGATTGGGGAACTGTTGTTGATGGGCGTGCCTCAACTGCAGGTACCTAAAGAACATCCAGTTGGGAAGACGGAAGGCATGGTACGCAACCTATCATCCGCCACCAGATGCTTCAACCCCATGATTCCCCTAGTTGCCCGCAATTGAGGGTCCGGTATACTACGCATGTGTGGTTTCCCCACAAAGGGATATATGGGGTAAATGTCATCTGAGTGATACACCGCTCTAGCTCAGTGCCAAACCAGTTATAGTCGTGCGCTTTAGACCTGTGACCCTAGGATGAGATTTCACCCCCCGATATGCCAGATTACTTAAGGCAGCGTATGAGCCCATTATGGCCGCTTCCAAGGTCACTGCAGGTTTGTCTCTGGGCTGAGAAAACCACCACCTCACTGTTACAAGGATAGCGGCCCAATAGTAGATCAGGAAATTCGGGAGTGACAGACCTCCCTGCATAACTGGTAGCTGTAAAGTAGTCAGTGCCAGAAGAGCCACCCTCCCTAACCCTATGAAAGGGGAAACAATGGCCTTCAGTTTATTTAAAAATGACATCGGGAGAACAGGGCAATTTCTAAATAAAGAAACTTGGGGAGAAAATCATTTTGAATAAATTAATTCTCCCTACCTGGGTAAGAGAAAGTGATCTCCAAGCCATACACCTCTGAGAGAATGAATTCAGCAGGGGGAGCAAATTTAAATCAAAATGAGTAGCTAACGTCCCTCTGATTTAAAACCATCAACCCAGGCGAGAGGGGTGTAAAAAGGGTACAGTGAAGATTTGTCCCAATGTATCTTAACTCCAGAATAGGAGCCAATTTCATCTATTTGCAAAGCTACAGGGAGGGAAGAGGAGACATCACTTAAAAAAAGGGTTGTGTTGTGCGCAATCACGCTGCACCAGGAACAGTCATATACTCCATACGCCTCTGGCCCAATATCAAAAGATTAAGCTATAAGGGGCGCTAGAATATGTGGATTCCCCAGCTTTCTCAACAGACAGGCAAATGGCAGAACTTGCTGAGCTGGTACTGAGCCAAAACAGTCCTGTGTACTCTGAGCCACCTATCTCTACCACTTCATATTCAGGGGATGCAGCTCTGGCTAGATTTTTTGCTCTCCTGCAACAGGAACTATCTAAAGCCTGCGCAATTATTACTACTGATTTGAAAGACGATTTTCTAAATATTGGAGAAAGGCTGGACACTATTCAGTCCAAAATGGATGGTACCATGAAGAGAGTTAACCAAAATTCCAGAATGATTTCATCCCTGCAAGACCAACTGGAACAGGCGAACGCAAAGATAGAAGACCTGGAAAACAGATCTAGGAGGTGCAACTTTCAGGTGCAAGGCCTCCCAGAATTGGTGGTGGATTTGGACACTATGCAATCCTTGATGAAAAATTTGATACCAGATATCGCTCCTCATCAGCTAGAAATCGACAGGGTACATCAAGCCCTGACGGCCCCCAGGCCGGATGGCCTGCTGAGAGATGTAATCGTTAAGCTGCACTTCTACCGGACTAAGGAGAAGATAATAAGGGAGGCTAGAACCAAGGTGTGTATATATAGATATATATATATATATCTATATATACCTCCTGGGATATTCAGTCCAGATCTTTGCAGATATCTTTCAGGTGACGATCCAGAAGAGGAGATGGCTGAAACTGCTACTAACCCATCTGGTCAACCGCCAAAACAAGTATCGTTGGTCGTCATTTTCATATAGGAGCAAATCCCACTCCTTTACCAACTTCCAGTCTGGCGAGCAGATGTTTCTGGATTTGGGACTGATTTCAAGAGACTCTCCTGTCTCCAATGCTCACAATGCTGATGGTTGTCCGGTTTCTCCTATATGGTCCCATCTATAACCTGATCACACCCTAGATTGTTATCAGGGCCTTATTTCTCTATTTGGGACCAGTCTTCCTGCACTTGGACGATGTCCAACATTGAAGACTATTGATCCAACAGTTGACAGTTCCTGTTATGTTCTGTTCCTTAAGTTGTTTTAGTGCCTACTTAAAGTGGGGTTCCACCCAAAAAAAAAAAACTACATGAAAAATCCTAAAAAAAAATACAAAAAAAAATTTGGATATTTTTTTTTTTTACTCACCTCTAAATGCCTGTTGCTAGGGGGTCCCTCGTAGTCTGCCCCTTTCAGTGCCTGGGCTGGTGACATCACTTCCGTCTCGGCACAGGAAGGGCTCAGCTCTGCTCCCTCCCTCCTGTCAATCATCTGGGACCCATTACAGGTCCCAGGTGACTGAGCGGCCAATCACGGCGCCGCTCGCGCATGCACAGTGGGTGCCAGGCTGTGAAGCCACAGCCCGGCGCCCACAGTTGCAATGCCGGCGCCACTGAACGGAGGGGGAAACGAGCGGGGCTTTGATCACCCTTATCGCTGGACCCTGGGACAGGTAAGTGTCCAATTAAAAGTCAGCAGCACAGTATTTGTAGCTGCTGACTTTTAATTTTAATTTTTTTTTTTTTTTTTTTGACTGGCCCTCCTCTTTTAAAGAGGTTTTCATTCTCCAGGAGAATTAACTTGTTCCTGATTTGTGGACTTGTTTAGCTTTTTTACACCACGTTCGGTTAGCTGGTCCCTAATCCTAAGAAGGCAGTTCTGAAACACCTCAAAACAGAGTGGTGGAATAGCATGACTACTACATAGCTGCAATTTGATTGATATATGGAGAGATGCTCATCCCACCACTAGGGACTACACGTTTTACTCTATGTACACAAAACATATTCGTGAATCGATCATTTATTTACATTATCCCCTCTACTTCCATATGTCTCATCGGCTAAGATTCTACCCATGGCACGGTCTGATCATTTCTCGGTCCAAATTACATTAGCGGACTTATGGTCTACACCACAGCCATCGTCATGGCGATTTAAACGCGCCCCTACTGAGTGACCCTGTTTTCAAAGAAGGTGAAATTGCTCTTAAACAATACTTTCAGGACAATCCCTCCTCGGCCACCTCCCCAACTATGATCTGGATGCCCATTAGACATGTGCGATTCGGTTCGTAACGAATGGATTTTTGTACAAATTTGTTAGTATTCGTACATTCGGATCAATTTGAATATCCGAATAACTGAAAGAACCAAAATATGAAAATTACAAATAGGCAAAATAACGAACGCGCGAAAATACAAACTTACGGACAAACTTACGAAAATACGAAACTCCAAAACAGCAAAAGAAAGAAAATGACATCTATAATGACTGATTTACATTTCGTATTTTCAATCCTTTGTTCATAATTTTGTATGTTTGTATTTTCATTCGTGTGTTCGTAATCGTTTCTTCGTCTGTTCGTAATTTCGTTTGTGTTCTCGAATCGTTCTTTTGAATGGACAGTGTAAGTGTATCTTAATATGTATGCTCGTAATTTTGTATGTTCGTAATTTTGTGTTCTCGAATCGTTCTTTCGAATAGGCAGTGTATTAGTGAGTGATGTAGCTTACTTAATATCTTTAGCCAATCAGCTTATCCCTCTTGTGTCTGAGTCACACTGCATTCCTGAATCATTTTAGATTCGGTTGAGGAGGAGACTGAGTCAGGTCTCCTGACTGAGGGAGTGGACTGGAGTAACTAGTACAAGACTTATTAGAAAAGCAAGCATAGGATTATTATTCTTTATTTCCTACAAAAGTATGAATCAATGAAAAAGTCAATCTCACAAAAGTAACAATTACTAAATTACGAGTAGTGTACCCGAATAAACAAAAATTATTATCTAACAAAATGACGAATTTTGAATCAAAATTAGACTTTACGAATCACAAATCATTTTGAATCAACGAAAATATAACGGTTATGAAAATACGAACGAGAATACACAAATATGAAACCTCACATCTTACGAAATTACGAATCATTACTAATCAATGGAAACGTAAAGTAACTAAACAAAAAAATTTTTTGGTTGTGCACATGTCTAGCGCCCATAAGGCAACCATATGCGGTAAATTAATACAACTAGCCTCCAGAGTTAAATGGTTGCGAGAACAAACGATCCGACAACAGGATGAGGAACTGCAGCATATCATGTGAGAACAACAAACCAGCATCTCGATCTTAGAAATTAGATTGATGCAGCACGAACCTGCCCTGAATCTGAGCCTTACAACGAAAGCAGAAAAATACCTTAGATGGTCTAGACACCACTACTATGCCATGGGGGATAAACCTAATACTTTACAAGCAAGGAAAATAATTCCCAGGCCATTTACCCCCGCTCTGCCTAAATTTCGATTACGAAATGGCAAAACGTCCCAGAATCCTCAGTTAGTACTAGAGGAATTTTTCACCTTTTATTCCAAACTGTATGATTCCCCTAACCCATTCCCCAAAGATAAGGCAGAGGAGTTCCTCCGTGATATCCCGCTTCCTACACTGGCTTCAGATCATGTGGAGTTAATGGAAACAGAATTTACTGTAGGAGAAGTAGTAGTAGCAGCCATCAAAGTTTGAATCTGTCAAAGGCACCAGGCCCATATGGATTTTCTGGTCACTATCTGTGCTCCTCCTATAACGAATTGAGAAAGGGTTCCCCTTTGCCACCGCATGAAAATAACGCTTTTATCCATGTTATCCCCAAACCAAATAAGGACCACAGGGACTGTGCGAATTATCGCCCGATATTAATTAATGCCGACCTCAAAATAATGACAAAGATTTTGGCTACTCGCATGAACTCGTTCTTACCAACATACTTTCAGCCAGACCAGGTAGTATTCGTTCCCAATAGGAAAGCCCCGGATCAGACCAGACAGATTATTAATATTATATTTGCTCTGAACTCAGCCCGGGATGGCGGGGGGTAGAGGGGGGTGCTGTTATCACTAGATCTCCACAAAGCCTTTGACTCCCTGTCTCTGGATTATCTCTTCTTCACTTTAGAACGTTAAGGGTTTGGCTCAAAAATTTTTCAACGATCTATAGCGCTTTCACGGCACGCCTCGGGATCAAGGGCTTTAAGTCACAAAACATAGACGTTCACAGAGGGAGACGACCGGGTTGCCCCCTGTCCCCCATATTGTTTGTTATGGCGCTAGAACCGCTGGCCATCAAAATTTGGGGTCATCCAGATATACAGGGGGTTCACTGCGGGGATAGCGAGCACAAGTGTGCGTTGTTCGCAGATGACATATTGCTACTACTTTATTCCCCGGTCACCTCATTAACCAATCTAAATATGAACGTATCCTTACAAACACACATAGTCCAAGCTTTACAAAGCTCATTTCCCTTTAAATGGCAAACTGAGGCCCTTCCATATTTAGGTATCTTTTTGATCCCCTCCCTCCCCACACTTTATAGACAAAATTACCTTCCCATGTTTACTAAATTATTGGAGGATCTCAAAAGATGGTCAAATAATCCCCCTTTAGGGTTCTGTCAATTGTACACTGTGAAAATGACCATTTCGCCTAACGTTTTATACTTATTTAGAGCCCTTCTGATATCAATAGTAGTGTCTGATCTGAGGAAGTTTTCAAGCAAAATTGTTGAAATTTATATGGAGAGATAAAGGACCCAGGGTGAATAGGCGAACATTGTACACACCAAAAAAAGGGGAGGTCTAGGAGTACCTGATTTGATTAAGTACTATCATGCTGCGCAGCTGGCCCAATTGACTCAATTCCATTCACAACAGTCCAGGCCACTCTGGATGTAGATGGAGTCTTCCCTATACCCTGACAAGGAAATTAGCCACTTAATGTGGATGAAGGGGAAAGATAGACCGGTAATATTGTGCCTGACCTCATCATTTTCCTTACGCCTATGGGACAGGCTGCTGGCCATGCATTGATTTAAATCCCTACACACCCCATTGGCTTCACTGTTTGACCCCGGGTCTTCATCCTCATAAATTTACATGGTGAACTAACAAGGGTTTGATGCGAATAGCAGATTTCTGTGACCATAGAGGTGTTTTCTCGAAACAGGCCCTTCAGAAGAAGTACCATCTCCCCAACTCGGAACTATATCACTATACTCAGATAATGCACTTCTTGGCAACATTAAATCGCACCTCTGAATTGACCATATCCACTTCAATGAATTATAGAAAAGGAACCATTATGGAGAATAGAAAAACTAATTTTTTTGTTGCCAAACAGCATCATACATAAATAGTACATGATATCCATATAGTATGAGAAAAAACACTTCTCCTATAGCCCAACGCGTTTCTGGAAATTTGGGGTGAGTCCCTTCTTCAGGGGTATGGAGGAGATAATAGTTGGAGATACTCTGGAATAAAGAAAACAAAGTTTGGAGTTCGAGAATACAACAGGGCAAACGTGTTAAATATGGAAACATCACAGCCGAAAGAACATGCACATACCAGTATTATATTCATGAAATCGAATGTTTATAAAAAGGTTGTTAGGATGGAGCTGAACGGGTAGAGAGACACATATCCAAAGTAAAAAGAATGACCAAATGGATGGCGAATCCTCTAGGCTCGTAAAATCCCTCACAAGGATCTCCAAAGTAGGTCTCAGCAGCCAACTCACAAAATCCAACATAAAACTGGAATTGTAGGAATATCACTCCTACAGAAAAAGGCAAATTTCTTATGAAAAACATAAGGGAAAGAAAAGGGAAACATTCCATAACAATGAATTTTATCTAGAGTAGAAAGCAGGACTACATATAACATCACCTATAATAATAGGATGACTTGGTATAATGGTTGTTTAATCTAGACAATCAATAGAGGGCTAGGAGAGAAGCCCAAGTCTAATCCCTCAGGTCACTGTTTTAAGCAAGAAAAGGAGAGTATAAATACTATGGCTGCATATACAGCATGTATATCTTTACCTTAATAAGGAATGTCGGCGTTTGTCTCCCAGAAAACCCCAGAGCAGCAGCGTCCGCATAAAGCAGACGCGCCACCTGGGGTTATAAGGAGACACCGGCGCATGCACAATGCAGAGCGCGGCGACGTCACGCGTCACTGCAGGAACGTCACAACGCCATGCATGATCACCGTCCTCACACGGTGGGACACGGCGTTGTTGGCATCACGCGTCACTGCAGGAACGTGACAACGTTCCGCATAAACACCGTCATCGCAGAATGGGATGCGGTGTTGTTGATATGGTAACAAAGCTAGCGTGCTGACAATAGTGGCGTACAGAAGCCACATGTATAGCGGCCGCATCGTGCCTAGGAGAACAAAGAATCAACTGCCAGCACCAATGCAAACACAACAACGCACAATATACCCGCAAATGTGGATGAGTCCAAAAAGGGGGGAGAAAAAAGGGCTGCTGAGAACAAAAAAGAGGGGATCCCCAGAGTGGGATCTGCACGGCACGCCCCCACACACCTGACATGAGAAAGAAGGGGGTTGGGAGGGCGCCATGCAGACCCTGCCCACCAGCACAAAAAGGGCGACAAATGCGGGGGGACAGGACCGCCCCAGTCAGAGCTGGGACTAAACCAAGGCCCACCGCAATGTCACATAGAGGGAGGGCCCCTGTGCGCCGGGGGCGGGGTTCAAAGGAGCCAAAGAGTCAAGGAGGAAAAAACCTATACCTTGAATTGGATAAATTTAACCAAGAACAGAACCATTAAATATAATAGAAAAAAGTCAGACACAAGTTGTTATATAATAATAGTCTTGGATGTACATGCAGATAACGCTGAGATGCATCTACATAAAACTTACATGTGGTAGTCAGAATAGCAACAATAGACAACAATATAGCAAAACATCATCACCTGATTGCTGCTATGAAGATATCAAAGGTACAAACATATAGGTGAACATTTAAATAAAGATAACCATTATAGAGCATTTACATTGTGGTTATGTTAGAACATGCAATAAATAATATTGTAGTCATTACAAAACATATAAATTATAACATGTTAATAACAAAAAATACAGTAGCAGATGCAAGTGAAGAGCAGAATAAACGCGGGGGATGTGTAAGTACAGACTCGCAAGGTGAATCTTTTCCTCTTCACAGCCCCCTGAGGCAAAACCATCTAGAAAAGGGCGATGGCTCAATTGAGTATTTAAGTCTGGGTGGAGAGAACATTTAACTCAGCAATCCAATGCACTTCACGTTGGAGTAAAAGCTTGTTCCAATCCCACCTCAATGGAACATTTCTGCAGGACTTTCGACAAACACACTGGCCACATATCAAAAATGTACTATTATTTTGTCCTCTATAAAGCTATTCTATATGCAAAAATGGGAGCAAGGTTTAGAAACCAGTTTGGAGTGGAGTAAAATAGTACAATGTGCATTCAGATCATATATTAATACCCCTTTAATAGAAGCAAATTATAAAGTCTTGTTGCAGTGGTACATGGTGCCAGTCAGGATAGCAACCTATATCGAGGGGGCCTCCCCGTAATGCTTCAGAGGATGTGGTATGGACGGCACCATGATCCACATATGGTGGACATGCCCGAAAGTGCAGAGGTTCTGGATACGCACATACAACTTCATATACTCACTGACCCAAGTGAACCTCATTAAATCACCTCTGCAGGCACTGTTGGGACGCTCAGTAGGGGGGACAACAAAACATATAAGGAGGCTCCTATACTACATATTTGTAGCAGCAAGAATATCCATAGGCAAGTCTTGGAAGTCCCCTACGGTCCCTTTCCATCTGCTGAAATCTAAACTGTCATGGATAATGGTAAATGAACACTCTTTGGCAATTTTGAATGATAAAATTGCTTTGTTCGACAAAATATGGGACCCTTGGATTAAATACCTTTTCAGTTGCATTATGAGATGGGGTTGGCTCTGGAGTGCTTTTCTCCAGGGCTAGAGTGCACCCCCTTTTTACTAGCCTCTATTTCTTCTTTCTGTTGTCATCTTTTCCCTTTCTCTCTTTCTTCAATCTGAATTTGCTTCTTGACGGGCCCTTGGACCAATTATGGTCTCTGGGACTGCACAGGAGTTATATTTGTAGGTCGCATCAAACAGATGTAGTAGCGGGGGAAGGGGATTCACCTCTCAATGTTTTCCCTGGTATGCATTGCAATACACCTGTGCAGTACCGAGAGCGAGAAGAGGTATTCCGGAATTAAGACTGTATTATATATGCATTTCCTTCCCATGCTTTGTATATCTCTAGTGGGATGCATGGGGAAGGAATATTATGTAAGAGCATTGCTTGATGCTTTTTTATATATTTCATAAGTTATACAGTGTTTCTTATGGGTCTAATTTTTATGTTTGATTTTTCTCACACAAGTCTAATATGTGGATGATGATACAATATATCGAATTTAATATCAAAATATACTCTTCCGTGCTGTTAAACGAATCATATCCTGTTTTTTTAATGAGCAATCACTTTCTGTTACAATGGCAAATACTTGTTTTGTACTTGTTCAAAATTTTCTGAATAAAAATATTGAAAAGAAAAAAGGATTGTGTCGCCTGCATATAAGGATATCTTCTCCTCCACCACCCCCCCTTGGATCCCATTGACCACAGATGCAGCACACGTTCGCGAAGGGCTCCACAGCTAACGCAAATAGTCCCTGGGAAAGTGGGCATCCCTGTCTCATACCTCTACCCAAGGGGAAGGCCGTGGACAGGGAATTATTGGTACGCATCCGAGCCCTAGGGGGAGGCATATAGTAAAAAAAGCCACTGAATAAATTCAAGTCCAAACCCAAACTTATGGAGGACAGTCCAGAGGTATGGCCACTCTACCAAGTAGAATGCTTTCTCAGCATCATGTGATACCGCCACCCCTGAACTGTCCTCTGTTGCCCTATCTGTGTGCATAAGGAGCCTGCCTATATCCCTCTGCCTGGCATGAACCCCAACTGGTCTGGGTGCACTAAAGCAGTGATCAGAGTTCAAGCGGCCAGTTAGAACTTTAGCTGGGATTTTCGTGTCTACATTCAGGAGGGATTTTGGCTGATATGAGGAACGTAGTTCAGGAATCCCTGCCAGGCTTAGGGAGGACCATCGCCTCAAACATTGGAGGTAGAGAACCTTCCTCCAAGGCCTTTATTATCATTACATGATGCATGGAAAGCAGGTCTTCAGCATAGTGTTTAAAGAACTCGGCAGGGAACCCGTCAGGGCCTGGAGTTTTCAATATTTGCAAGGACGAGACCGTCATTTTGATCTCTTTAAGGGTAAGAGGACTATCTAGCCTATTTCTAGCCATATCAGTTAAGCAGAGCAAGTCAACAGTATCCAGGTAAGTGCGTATATCCTCCTTTGTGTACAGCACCCGAGAACTGTAAAGTTCTTGATAATGTGTAAAACCGGGCATTAATATGCACATGGTCCATTTAAAAAACCCCCGAGGGGGATTGGAAAGGGGAAGTGGACACAAGAAGGAATGTTCTCTAGATAACCATGCAAGAAGGCGACCATTCTGCTCTCCCTGTTCAAAAATTATTTAACTTGTAATGTATTTTCGTAGTGGACGTGCGGATGAGGAGGACATCCTGCAGGGCCTCCTGAAGAGAGGAGTACACCGAGTGTTCACGAGTCAGAGTATAAGCGGCTTTCAAGGCTGAGGCTTTGTTCTCCACCTGGTGGAGTTCTTCTCGCACTCCCCAATGTCCCCCAGTGTGACCCTGGAGGCTACTTCTTGCACAGGCTTTAAATGTGTCCCAAGTAACAGGGAGAGAAACTGAACGATCCTGGGTATTTCAGCATTGGATCAGATCTCCCTTACATGGTATATCAACTGTTGAATCAGAAAGCCAGTATCTAGAGAGGCGCCACAATCCCTCTGTTGGGGTGGAAGACAGGCTGAGCTGCAGGGAGAGGGGGGCATGGTCTAAAATGCCCCGGGGTAATCTAGTCACATCCCAAACCCTAGAGAGGACAGGCCCCCCAGCATATACCAAATTTCTTCTAAAGAATGTCCTATAGGTAGACATCTGTAAAGTTGGAGGCTTCCACCCAGGACGCTAAGTCAGTGTCAGAACTGGATGTCTGAGATAGCCTATACAACCCAGGGTCTGGGGCCACATTGAAGTCACCAAATATCAAGATGTTATCGGTAGCATAAACCAATTGGTAGAGTAGGTTACCTGAGGCAGAAGGAGGAAGATATAGCCCCTTTGACAACTTCCAAACTATTAACAACTGCATGCAAGATAAATCTTAAGTCCAGCGCCAATAGGCGGAAGGGCAGAGATTTGTGCACGAGTATACGAACTCCACGGGAGAAATTGGAGAAGATGGAGCGGTAATGATGACCAACTGTCAGAAACAATGAATCAGACTGAGACAGAAGTGCAGTTGAAATCACACTTGTTTAATAATAATAGTAAAAGGTAACTGTAGTGGATAGTCAGACAAGCCAGGATGTCAGGGAGCCAGAGATCAGCGTAATTCAGGACAGGCCAGGAAATCGGGAAACGGGAGAATCAGCGTAGTGGAACAGCAAGCAGGATCCGGAAACCAGAAGGGACGTCAGCCAAGCAAGTCTTCAACAGGTACACAGGAGAGAGTCTCTAGATGTGTTGGCGAAGGCAGAGAGGAACTAAACTGAACAGCTTAAGTAACCAGCAGGACTGATGAACAGGATATTATCATCAGGTGAGTCACTGTGGAAAAGATCGGAGATGGCAATTAACCAAAAGCTGAGCGGCCTGCTCTGAGAAGGGCTGAGCCCAGCCCTGACACCAACCCAGGGCCTCTTAACCACTTGCCGAACAGCTCACGCCGATATACGTCGGCAGAATGGCATGAACAGGCATATTAACATACCTGTACATTGCCCTTTAAGACGCGGCAGTGTGGGCGCACACGCCCAACCCCCCCCCCCTCCCCGAGAGCTCCGTGAGTGTGATCGCGGGTCTCGCGGACTCTATGTTCACAGGGATACCCGCAATCGTCTCACGGAGAGGAAGAACAGGAAAATGCTGATGTAAACAAGCATTTCCCCATTCTTCCTAGTGACAGGACACTGATCACAGCTCCCTGTGATCGGGAGCGGCGATCAGTGTCGTGACACACGTAGCCCATCCCCCCTACAGTTAGAACACATCCCTAGGACACACTTAACCCCTTCAGCGCCCCCTCCTGGTTAACCCCTTCACTGCCAGTCACAATTACACAGTAATCAATGCATTTTTAATCGATAAATATAAATGTGAATGGTCCCAAAATAGCGCCAAAAGTGCCCGATCTGTCTGCCATAATGGGGCAGTCATGATAAAAATCGCTGCTCACTGCCATTACTAGTAAAAAAAAAAAAATTATTAATAAAAATGCCATAAAACTATCCCCTATTTTGTTGACGCTATAACTTTTACGCAAACCAATCAAATGGTTATTGCTATTTTTTTACCAAAAATATGTAGAAGAATACGTATCGGCCTAAACTGAGGAAAAAAATGTTTTTTTTTATATATTTTTGGGGGATATTTATTATAGCAAAAAGTAAAAAATATTGCTTTTTTTTTTTTTTTTTAAATTGTTGCCTTTTTGTTTGTTTATAGCGCAAAAAATAAAAACCGCAGAGGTGATCAAATACCACCAAAAGAAAGCTCTATTTGTGGGGAAAAAAAGGACATCAATTTTGTTTGGGAGCCACGTCGCACAACCGCGCAGTTGTCAGTTAAAGCGACACAGTGCCAAATTGCAAAAAGTGCTCTGGTCTTTGGCCAGCCAAATGGTCCGGGGCTGAAGCGGTTAATAGGTTTCAAAATTAATGGATGCCTCATTTAGTATGTTAAATGTTTAGTCTTATCCACCTTTTTTTTTTAACAGTAAAAAATTTTCTTAAGTTTTATTGTTACAGTGTAACAAAAACAGAGGAAAAAGCTGTACCACAAATCATAGTCAACATACAGAAAATAGTATGGAAAGTAGTTCTACATCCATGTAGACCTCACAGAAACATCTTGTATGCCCATATTGAAGGCTCAATGCATACTCCACAATCTAGACATTTTTAAACGCTGGAGAAACAGAAGAGGTAGTGAAAGGGGGGGTTTGGGACGGGCAAAAAAAGGGAAGATGGGGTAGAGGTGAGGGAGTGTATCCAGATTTTGTTATATTTAAAGTGGTACTAAAGTCTGGGGGGGGGGGGTTGTTAAAAATAGCAAACATGTTATACGTACCTCCTCTGTGCAATGGTTTTGCACAGAGCAGCCTTGATTGACAGCAGGGGGAGCCAATTGCACCGCACTGCTGTCTCAGCCAATGAGGAGGAGAGTCCCGGGCAGCCGAGACACTCCTGCAACATTACTGGTTCTAGATGGGGCTCATGTAAGTATTCGACCTGAGCATGAGTCCATTTAAGTGCATCCACATACACATTTCCACCTCTTTATTACATTTTGTTAATAAGTGCCCCCCCCCATCATGTCTGGGAGGCCAACAAGGAGAGGCAGACGTCCCCATGGCACTGAGAGGGCCAGCAGCGTATGCATCCACAGGCAAAGGTGGACGTGGACCTTCCTCAGGCAGGGCATGATTTCCTCTGTTTAGTGATGTTGCCCATGCCATCCAGCCACAGCATGCAGAGGAGGTGGTGGACTGGCTTACTAAACCATCATCATCCTCCTCATCCTCTGTCACCCAAGCAGAGACTAGTGCGCACTCCACTGCAGTTGCCAGAGTGGATTATTCTGCCTCCTTGTCCACAGCTACTCCTGCCATAGCCCCAGCCTCATCCACTTGCTCCTTGAAGATGCACAGCAATTACTTGACTCAGATCTTAGTTCTGAGGTTGAGGAAGGTAGGAACATGAGCCTACAGAGAGGGGAGAACACTGGTAAACAACAAATTGGCAGTCATGTTTCCCCAGCTGCAGCGTATTGCCAAGTTGTCTCCAGTGATGAAGATGGAGGGGATGATGATGAGGTCACTGACGCAACTTGGGTGCTGGATAGAGTAGAGGAGGAAAGTGAGGATGAGGCACAACCCCAAAGAGGCAGCCATCGTGGAAGAGTAGAGAGCAGCCACCCTATTCCTCCAGATTGTGAAGCGGTTATCTCCCGGCCCACTTGCCACAGCTGTTTGGGCCTTTTTCAGCACATGTGCAGCCAATCGCACTGTTGCAATTTACAAACTTTGCCTCCAGCACATCAAGAGTGGCAAAAACACCAGCCATTTGGCTACCACATGCTTGACAAGGCATTTAACCTTCCACCACTCAGCCCGTTAGCAAGAGCACCTAAAAGCCACACAAAAGAGATGCAATTCTGCTCTTCCTCACTCCTCACCTTTCCGGTCTACTCCCGCTATACATCATCACCTCTCAGCAGGGTTCAGGGCGTTTCAGGTCCTTGCAGCACATCTGCCAGTAGCACACCACTAGCTGTAGACTTCAGAGAGGCAAATTTCTCTCCCCCATCTGTTGCAGCGAAAAAAAAAATCACTGCAACCCACATGCCCAGCGTCTAAATTCAAGCTCTTCAAAAGCTGCTGGCTTTACAACTCCTGCCTTTCCATCTTGTGGATTCTGCCTCCTTTCGTGTTTTTGCAGAATGTGCTGTACCACAATGGCAGGTTCCCAGTTGCTATTTCTTTTCAAGTCAGACTATTCCAGCTCTCTACCATCATGTGGAAGGCAATTTTGTGGCATCATTGGGCAAGGCAGTCAGCCACATTACTGCTGACAAGTGGTCCAGCAAGCATGGTCAGGGACAATATATTTTGTTCACAGCACACTGGGTAACTCTGCCTGCAACTCAGGATGCAGGGCAGGACTCAGTGCTGCAGCTTGTTCCGCCACGTCTCCATACAGCTAGTGGTGATGATGGGAGATTTGTCAGCTCCACCCTCTCCTCTGCTGAATTGTCCTATGAACCACAAGTATACCTAAGCGTTCAAGGGGCTATTCAATGAGTCAGACTGAAAGGTGCCATGCAGTGCTTCAGCTGGTCTGTCTATTGCACAGGAGCCACACCAGAGCAGAGATTCTGACAGATCTGCAGGGGCAGGCCTAGAGGTGGTTCACGACACGCCAGCTGGAGCCAGGAATGGTGGTGTGTTGATAATGGCACAAACATCCTGTCCGCCCTTAGACAGGGAAAGTTGACACATGTGCCATGCCTTGGAAATGTCCTCAATATGGTAGTGCAGCGTTTTTTAAATAGGTACCCAGGGTTGGAAGATCTGCTAAAGCAGTCCGGAAGAGTCTGTAGCCATTTCTGGCCGTCATACACAGCCATTGCTCGTTTGGGTGAAATTCAGCGGGAATTCCACCTGCTCGTAAACTGCCTGATTTGTAACATGCCCACCTGGTGGAACTCAAATTTTGCAATGCTGCAGTGGCTGCACATGCAGCAGAGGGCCGTCAACCAGTACCTGTGTAAGTATGGCACAATGACAGGCACAGGCCAGCTCGGCTTTTTTTCCCCACGCCAATGGCTGCTGATAAAGGATGCATGCACTGTACTGTCACCATTTGAGGAGGCCACAAGGATGGTGAGCCGTGACAATGCATACATCAGTGACACAATCCCTGTTGTGTTCCTGCTGGAGCAGACTCTGCGTGGAATTATGGGCAGGAAACTCGAAGCAGAGCAGCGGGAGAGGAGTACTTCCTTTCCTTTCAAGGCCCGCTTTATGCAGACACCATTCTTCCTCCTACTCCACAGAACATACAAGAGGAGAGGGAGGAGGAGAAGGATTCTGGCAGCTTTGGAGGCATTGAAGCAGAGCAAGACCTACGTCAACCCTTAAAAGATGTTTTTTCATACCCAGAACCTTTGGGAGTAGTACATGGCTGGGAGGAGGCAGTTTCATATACTTTAATCCTCAATCACCCAGAGGAGTCTGCTTCTCATGCCTCTGCAAACTTGCTGTGCATGGGCTCCCTCATTCTTCAATGCATGCGAAAGGACCCAAGAATACGTGGCATCAAGGAGAAAGATCATTATTGGTTGGCAACCTTTATTGACCACCGTTACAATGGGAAAGTCTCGGAACTCATCCCGTCCCCGCAGAGGGAGAAGAAGATGAAATCTCTTGAGGACACCTTAAAGAGGAATTTATGTAATGCCTTTCCCGACTCTGGTAGGTTACAGTCTGGTGGAAAATGTCGTTTTGGGGCTTCTACTGGTCAAGAGAGGAGCGGCGGAGAAGGGGGTTGCCTCAGTGATGCCTTTCAAAATTGTTTTAGTCCTCGGCGCCCATGGCTGTCAACTTCCACATCCCATTGGCAGCATCTTCATCATATGGTGATAGAATATCTAGCTGCGAAAACAGATCAGGAGAGCTTTCTAGTTGACGATCCACTGTGTTACTGAGTCATGAGAATAGACTACTGGCCAGAACTTGCCCAGTATGCAATCGAGCTCCTGGGCTGCCCTTCATCCAGCGTGCTTTCCGAAGGGGCATTCAGTGCTGCCAGAGGTTTTGTGACAGATAAGAGCATGCATCTGTCAACAGACTCCGCGGAACAGCTGACATTTATCAAAATTAATCAGTCCTGGATTAGCAGCAGCTATCAAACCCCGGATGCCGATGTCGCTGATTAAGTGCTTTCCGGATCTCAAATCTCTGAAAGACTGTCTAGGCTGCCTAGCTTTGTGGGTATTGATTTTTATTTGGAAGAAATTTTTTGGTGTAGGTTTCATGGGCACATATAACACCCAAGGACCAATGTTTCCGCACCTGTTTGGCAGGTGCATACTAGCGCAATTTTTGACAACAAGTCCAATTCTTGCTTTCATCAACAGTACCTCTATAGGGTTACGGCATGAAAGCACCACCAACACCCAAAGCCCAATTTTTTCGCACCTGTTACTTCTATCCAAAGCCTGCGAAAGGCACCAGAATTTATCCAAAACCTCTCCAATCTTGTTCCGAGTGCACTAAATTGTGGCCTCATACAGACTGGCTCCCCAAGCCGTTGTTTATAATATAAAGAAAGCTTGAATGGAAAATGTCTTTTTTTTTTTTTTTTTTGGCTTTATTAATGTCATTATTGCCGCAGCTGGCTCTATACACAGTACAGATGTGCCACATTACAGGCAGACTAAGGGCATTCCCCAGGCACAATATTTATTAAAAGAATTTTTCATTTTTATTGTTTCTCATTTTGATGGTTTTGCTTTAACACTTGCCGACCAGCCGCCGTCACTATACTGTGTCAGGTCAGTTAGTTCCCACAAATCACCGTAGGTGTACGTCCGCTCCTTCTTAAGAGCTATACACTCCCCCAGTTAGAAACACCTCCCAGGGAACACATTTAGCCCCTTGATCACCACTAGTGTTAACCCCTTCCCTGCCAATGTCATTTATACAGTATTCAGTGCAAAAAGTGTCCGATCTGTCCGACCTCAATGTCGCAGTCCCGCTAAAAGTCGCTGATCACTGCCATTACTAGTAAAAAAAAAAAATTTATAATAAAAATGCCATAAATCTATCCCCTATTTTGTAGATACTATAACTTTTGCGCAAACCAATCAATATGCTTATGGGCGATTTATTTATTTTACCAAAAAATTAGATTTTTCCTACAGCTTACCTGTAAAATCCTTTTCTTGGAGTACATGACGGGACACAGAGTAGCCATAATAATGACTATGTGGGATGTCCTAAAGCAGTGCACTTGAGGGGGGAGGGAGACACAATCACAGAAACTGCTACCTGAGAAGGACTTCTGCTGCCCGAAACATACTGTGGCCAAAGCAGTATCCATGGTTTTGATATCCATCTGATAAAATTCTGCGAATGTGTCAACAAAAGACCTTGTACTGGCCTTAAAATCCTGAGCCACTGAAACCTGATGGCGGATGGCCCAAGATGCCCCCACACACCTGGTAACGAGCGCTTTTACCAAAAAAAGGGGCAGGGGACCTTGCTCTTTCAAGCCATGGGCTCGAATAATTAACTGGCGGATCCAATGAAAATAGTTAACTTGGATGCCTCCTGCCCATCCTGGGCTCTACTGGTATCTGACCTGTACCAACAAATCAAGTAATTCTGACTGCCAGAACTACCTCCAGAGTATGCAGTGATGTTACTCCTGCCAACTGAGGATCAGAAAAGAAGGTAAGACATCGTCTTGATTCAAGTGAAAACTAGACACCACTCTAGGTAATAAAAACAAATGAGGACGCACTATCACCTTATCATGATGCGAGACCAAGAACGGCTCCTTGCACTAAAGAGCCACCAACTCCACTTAGTGAAGTGATAGCAACCAAAGAAGCCACCTTCCGAGATAAAGGACTAACAGAATCTCCCAATTGGTTCAAAAAGTGGCCTCTGTAAGGACAGTCAAGATCAAAGTCAAGTCCCAAGGACACACGAGTGGCCTGACAGGTGGGACTGTCTACGTTACACACTGTATGAAGTATGAATCAAGGAGTGAGAAACAATTGGACTCTGAAAAAAATGGATAGGGACGAACTCTGACCCTTAACAGTACTTGAGGCCAATCTCCTTTCCCCTACTGATTGGAGAAAGAAAAAGGAAAAACTCCCACTCACATATTTCTGCGGGTGCCACTTCCTGGCTTCACCCCAGGCAAAAAAATATTTCCAAGTCCTGTAACTGAAGTTCCCCAAAGCTGGCTTCCAGGGGCTCAACAGTGCTGAGATACAGGACTCAAGACCATTAGGTTCCGCTGGACTGGAAGTGTCCAAGGAGCGACCCCCGCAAGACTCGCTATTTCAGTGTACCAAGCCCTCCTGGGCTAATTCCGCTAACACTATTATCAGTGTTTCCACCTCCTGGATTATTCGCAAAAGATGTGGCAGTCAAAACAGAGAAGCATCAAATAAGGAATAACTGGTCCCTAAGGGGTTACCAGTGCATCTACCCCTATTGCCAGTGGGACTCTTGTTCTGGACACAACCTGTCCCAACTTTTTGTAGAACTTGGAATCTAATAGATTCACCTGCAGAGTTCCCCCCGTCACTATTCTATACCTGGAACATGCACAAATGATAGAGACAGCACTTGTGCTATCCCAGACAGAATGTGGTTCACCTTCCTAAGCCACATGATTCCTGGTGCCGCCCTGGTGGTTGATATATATGCCTCTGCAGAGGCTTTTCCAGATAGAACCTACAACTGGTTTGTCCCATAATCCAGAGCAAGGTGTACTGGCCAAAAGTTCCAAGATATTTATGGGCAGTATTCTCTCTTGTGGAGAGCAAGTCCACTAAACTGTAGCCACCCTCAAACCAAATGGAGAAACTGGCATCAGTGGTAATTATCCTCCAATACCTGAAAGGAAGAATTCAACCGTTCTAGATTCCGAACCATCAACCACCAATCTTTAGCTGTGCAACACCCCAGGAACAGAGCCCTCTGGCAATCCAATGCCTGGATCTTCAAGTTCCAGACAGAGAGAATGATTCTCTACCAAGACCTGGAGTAGGCCTGTACATAAGGAACACTCTTCGACCTAGATACAGCTTCCTCCTGCAAAATGTATTGAAGGAAAATCTGGACCAACTGCTTCCTGAGCAAAGGTTGAGGTATACTGAGATTGACACCCCCTGCGTCTTTAACAAGTCCAGCACTGGAGCTAGGAGCTTTGTGAACCTCAGAAGCTGTGGCCAGCCCGAAAGGATGGCCACAAAAAAGAAAACGGACGACTTTCCACTGCATTTACAAAAATCCTTGATGAGGCTGGAAACAACCCGGCACATGAAGATGTGTGTTTACTGATGCTTATAGGCCCTGCAATCTACCTTTTGCAGAGAAGTCATCACTGAACAGACTGAGCCTATCTGAAACAGAAGGATGCTCAGTGGATTGAGATCTTTAAGATAGACCTTATGTCCCTATTCAATTTTGAAACTGCTACCATTTAATTGTTTTACAATAATAAGCCCATAACTTTTGCTTCAAGAGCCAACGCAAGTCAAAGGCTGACACGACTAAGGAAGGAGCGAACCACCTCAGAGACTGCTCTAAAATCTTATGGTCTGAGATACTCTCAAACACAGCAACCTCAGATGCCTCCCTCACTTAGGAGGGAAACCTGGGCAGTCTCCCATCCAAGTACTAACCAGGCTTGATCAGGCGCCACAGTGGCTCAGATAAGCCTGATGTCATTGGTCCAACAGGAGATGTGAACATTGCCAGACCACTGAACCTGAGGGCGGTGTACCTGCCTCACCCTTCAGGAGTAATTTAGCTAATCTAATAGGTACATAATAAAGTGACTAGATTCGACAAAAACTAATACGCAGTTCCACAAGGATACAGGCCTAGACAAGGTTGGTCTACCGTTATACAACTCCGTAAGTATGCAGGTACCCAGGTATACAAGTATTCTTGCTGTTCATGCATTTATGTATGCAGTATAATGCAAATCAATAAATATCTTTACAGTTTAATGTAATAAGCACATATTTATGCAATTTAATGCAAGAAAAAAAACACGTATGCAGTTCAAGTTTATGCAAATATGCCTTTTTATGCTAGTAAGCATGTGTTCAACATGTGTTTATGCAAGTAAGCAAGCAAGCATGTATCTATGCCTCAAGTGACCGTGTGTGTGTGTGTGTGTGTGTGTGTGTGTGTGTGTATGTATGTATGTGTGTGTATGTGTATATATATATATATATATATATATATATATATATATATATATATATATATATATATATATAAGCAAACATGCAATATTTATCTATGCAACTCTGCCTTTTAGCAAACATGAGCTTTAAGCAAGCATGAGCTTTCAGCAACATAAGCTTTTAGCAAAGATGAGCTTAGGCCAGTTTGCAAGTATGTACCTGTTCAACTGCACCAGGCCCCATACTACTTTTGTGCCAAATGCACATTATTCTGGAGAGCCAACACTTTAAAGTGCACTGCTAGGGGTGTATCGACAGTTGTACAGGCCCCCGGATTAAGCAGTAAGTATGCAGTATATAATCATGACTTTTCTCGCCACACATTTCTCCCATAGTAAGTATTCACACGTCATTAATATCCATGGACTGCTGTTATGTCTCAACCTGCTGTCCACATGGCAAACGTGGCCGCCCCTCCACTTCATGCCTATATAGAAATAGGCCCCTGCACCCTCTAGTGGCTGGAGGAGAAACGGAAGCCCGTACTCCTAATAAGTACCCAGAGCATGTTTTAAACAGCACACTGCCCCTAGGGGCTACTGAGAGAAGACCAGAGAGAGTCAGATATCTCTTTAAAAACAAAAAATGCAGACTTTCCATTCCTGCTGCAGGACTCTGAGCATAACAAGAGTCCAATCTTCACCCATCACTGCGGGCTTTGCCATAAAAGACCTTCGGGGACTGGGTCCACTCCCCTGGACCTGTATAGCACTCTGCAGGAGAGCACCTTGGTCAGAACAAACACTGCACAGTGTTCCATTACGCAGTATCCAGTGCCGTAAGGCTGCATGACAAGCAAAACCTCAAGGATTCGTCTCTCCTATCCAATAAGGCTCGGGTACCATCCATTTTGGCTGACAGCTTTTTCAAATGGATCTGATTGAAGTCCTTGATTCTCAGTAGGACCATTCCGGACCTCCAAGTATGCTTCAAGAGCACATGCATCACATCAGTGACTACCACCTTACAGACACTGGTGAAAAAACGAAGGTACTTCCGGTGTAGGAGGGGTTATATAGGGGTGGACTTCCTGTTTGACTATCTGCCAGTGTCTATTCACCTTAAGGTGATGTATAACCCACATAGTCATTAATATTGCTGCTCTGTGTCCTGTGATGTACGATAAAGAAATATGTAGAAGAATACATATTGGCCTAAACTGATGAAGAATTTCTTTTTTTGATTATTATAGTAAAAAATATTGTTTGTTTTCAAAA
Organism: Aquarana catesbeiana; assembly: GCF_042186555.1. Lineage (NCBI taxonomy): Eukaryota > Metazoa > Chordata > Amphibia > Anura > Ranidae > Aquarana > Aquarana catesbeiana. The sequence continues at coordinate 114,974,019 of NC_133335.1, read as the reverse complement.
TTGTCGCTCTTTTAGTTAGCGCAAAAAACGCAGAGGTGATCGAATACCACAAAAAGAAAGCTCTCTTTGTGGGAGAAAAAGGATGTCAATTTTGTTTGGGCACAGCGTCGCACGACTGCGCAATTGTCAGTTAAAGCAATGCAGTGCCGTATCATCTCAAAAAATGGCCTGGTCATTAAGGGGAAAATCTTCCGGTCCTTAAGTGGTTCAGCATCAGTAAATCCCTGCTCATTTAAAAATGTTTTTTACAAACTTTTTTTTTTCATTGATACATGTCCCCCAGGGCAGTACCCGGACTCCCATAACCATTGTATGCCCATATACTTGCATATAAGCCTACGGGTCCCATAGACTTTAATGGGGTTTCTTATTTGGTTCCTAACGTTTGCGATGTTCAAAGTTCTGCCACTAACTGAACAGGGGGTCGTTTGGCCTATCTATATTCATGCATAGAGTGCATGAAGATGAAAAACCTTCTGCCTTTACAACCACTTTAACTGGACAGGTTCTGCTCATATATGCTAATTACAGGGTTACCAACCTCCCAAAGAGCCCTTTCACACGGGTGGTGTGGGCGTTAGTGGTAAAGCGCCACTAGTTTTAGCGGCGATTTACCGCTGTTGTAGCTATGCTTTTCGGCTGCTAGCGGGGTGCTTTTAACCCCCGCTAGTGGCCGAGGAAAGGGTTAAAAGCACCCGTGTTGCGGCGCTGCTGAAGCACTTTGCAGGTGCTTCGGCAGTGCTGCCCATTCATTTCAATGGGCAGGGCGTTTTGGGAGCGGTGTATATACTGCTCCTGCACCGCCCCAAAGATGCCGCTTGCAGGACTTTTTTTCCTGAGTGCTTTCACACTGGGGCGGCTTGTGAGGCGCTTTTCAGGTGCTTTACAGATGCTATTTTAGCGATAAAATGCCTGAAAAGCGCCCCAGTGTGAAAGGGGTCAAAATAAAATTTACTGACACAACACCAAGAGTTTATTGACACAGCCACATTTTTACTGGCATTTCAAAAAGTTAGAAAATTACAGTTTTCAGTATTTAAGCTACAAACAAGTACCAAATGCAATTTGTTTAAAGCAGAAGTAAAGGCAAAAAAAAATCATTGTTTCACCTATGTCCAGTTAAAGAAATGTCTCTTAAGTTCTGTTCCATAGCCACCACAGGTAACCACCAAGAACCACCAGAGTTAATGTCCCCAACCCCAATTCTAAAGTTTCCCCTCTATTCCTGTTTTGGTTTTTCTTTCGCTTTTGGTGATAATGGTAAACAGGCAAAATAGAGGGCTAATATGCTAAACTGGGGTGGTTTCAGAAGTTCTTTTTTATGAGCCAACACTGCTGGATCTGGTGGTGGTGTTTTTGTTTTTTAAGCAAAATTAACAACTCCAGAGTTGTTGCAGCAATAGACTTGTGTTTCGAACCTCCAGCATGACTTCATACAGCACAAACGCCACCATGTGCTATGCACTACAGACACTTTGCATTTTGTCTTGATTCAGCAACTGCTGATAACCAGTATTTAAACTGCATATCTGTTAGTCATGAGCCTGAAAAGGAACAATGCCTATGTTTGTGAGTTTTTTTAGCAGGAGGTGGTGCCTCTTCCATTTCTATAGTGGAACTGCAGACATTGTAACCTACAACCAACAAGCTCTTTAACCACTTCAGCCTCGGACCATTTGGCTGCCTAAAGACCAGAGGACTTTTTACAACTTGGCACTGCTTCGCTTTAACTGGTAATTGTGCGGTCATGCAATGTTGTACCCAAACAAAATTTGCATGCCTTTTTTTTCCCACAAATAGAGCTTTCTTTTTACGGTATTTGATTGCATCTGCAATTTTTTTATTTTTTGCGATATAAATGGAAAAAGACTGAAAGTTTTGAAATTTTCTACTTTTTGTTATAAGAAAAATCCAACAAACTCCATTTTAGTCATACATTTAGGCCAAAATGTATTCAGCCACATGTCTTTGGTAAAAAAAAATGTCAATAAGCGTATATTTATAGGTTTGCGCAAAAGTTATAGCGTCTACAAACTAGGGTACATTTCTTGAGGTGCTAAAATGGCAGGGCAGTACAAACCGCCCCCAAATGACCCAATTTTGGCAAGTAGACACCCCAAGGAAATTGCTGAGAGGCATGTTGAGCCCATTAAATATTTATTTTTTTTGTCCCAAGTGATTGAAAAATGACAAAAAAAAATGTTTTTTACAATAAGTTGTCACTAAATGATATATTGCTCACACATACCATGGTTATATGTGGAATTACACCCCAAAATACATTCTGCTGCTTCTCCTGTGTACAGGGATACCACATGTGTGAGACATTTTTGGAGCCTAGCCGCGTACGGGACCCCGAAAACCAAGCACCGCCTTCAGGATTGCTAAGGCGAAAATTTTTGATTTCACTCCTCACTACCTATCATAGTTTCGAAGGCCATAAAATGCCCAGATAGCACAAAACTCCTCCCCCAAATGACCATTTTGGAAAGTAGATACCCCAAGCTATGTGCTTAGAGGCATGTTGAGTCCATGGAATATTTTATATTTTGCCACAAGTTGCGGGAATATTACAAACTTTTTTTTTTTTTTGCACAAAGTTTTCACAAAATGATATATTGCTCAAACATGCCATGGGCATATGTGGAAATACACCCCAAAATACATTCTGCTGCTTCTCCTGGGTATGGGGATACCACATGTGTGAGACTTTTTGGAAGTCTAGCCGCGTACGGAACCCCGAAAACCAAGCACCGCCTTCAGGCTTTCTAAGGGCGTAAATTTTTTGATTTCACTCTTCACTACCTATCAGTTTCAAAGGCCATAAAATGCCAAGATAGCACTAACCCCCCCCAAATGACCCCATTTTGGAGAGTAGACACCCCAAGCTATTTGCTGAGAGGCACGGTGAGTATTTTGCAGCTCTCATTTGTTTTTGAAAATGAAGAAAGAAAAGAAAAATTTTTTTTTTTTTCTTTTTTCAATTTTCAAAACTTTGTGACAAAAAGCGATCTGCAAAATACTCACCATACCTCTCAGCAAATAGCTTGGGGTGTCTTCTTTCCTAAATGGGGTTATTTGGGGGGGTTTTGTGCCATCTGGGCATTCCATGGCCTCCGAAACTGTGATAGGCAGTGAGGAGTGAAATCAAAAATTTACACCCTTAGCAAGCCTGAAGGCGGTGATTGGTTTTTGGGGTCCTGTACGCGGCTAGGCTCCCAAAAAGTCTCACACGTGGTATCTCCGTACTCAGGAGAAGCAGCAGAATGTATTTTGGAGTGTAATTCACATATGTCCATGGCATGTTTGAGCAATATATCATTTAGTGACAACTTTGTGCAAAAAAAAAAAAAAAATTGTCTTTTTTTCCCGCGACTTGCGTCAAAATATTAAATATTCCATAGATGTGACATGCCTCTCAGCAAATAGCTTGGGGTGTCTACTTTCCAAATGGGGTCATTTGGGGGGGGTTTGAACTGTCCTGGCATTTTATGCACAACATTTAGAAGCTTATGTCACACATCACCCACTCTTCTAACCACTTGAAGACAAAGCCCTTTCTGACACTTTTTGTTTACATGAAAAAAATATTGTTTTTTTTGCAAGAAAATTACTTTGAATCCCCAAACTTTATATATTTTTTTAAAGCAAAGGCCCTACAGATTAAAATGTTGCAGGTTGCATTTTTTTTTCACATAGTATTTGCACATTTTTGGGGGGAAAAACACACTTTTTTTATTGAATGCACTAAAACACACTATATTGCCCAAATTATTATTATTATTATACAGTATTTATATAGCGCCAACAGTTTACATAGCGCAAATGTTTGATGGAATAAAAAAGATGATCTTAGGCCGAGTACATGGACACCAAACACGACATGCTTTAAAATTGCGCACAAATCAGCAGCGGCAACAAATTATATACATTTTTAAAAGCCTTTTCAAATAATTTTTATAAGTCATAGCAACAAGTAAATGAACATGAATCAAGCACAGTAGTGTACAGGTAGCACTAGAAGAGTAATAGAGCCAGTGCATATATATGAACAGTAAACAGTATATTATGTCGTAGAAATATGCAGTAGACACATTACGTGTGCTGTCAAACATTAAGTAGCGCCTGCCAAAGTCCATTACAGGGCCGGAGAAAAACAGAAAAAGGGGGAAGGGAGGGTTAAGGAAATAGGGCAAAAAAGAGGGGGTGGAAATCAAGGATGGGGGTCTCAACCATCGACTCAAGGTGAATCTTCCCATTGGTGCCACTCTCGAAGGGGGATGGCGCTGAAAATTGGAGATTTGGGGCAAAAGATTGGGCATAATGACTTATTTGCAAGTATCCATAAAACACCTGGCGAGGTAAGTCATGTTTTCTCTGAAGTTCGGTAAACGATAGTAATTTGCATGATCTAGGGTCCACCAAGTGACCAAAGTGGAATAAATTTCTTGTTGCCCAGAGCAAAGACATCTGGTGAATGAGACCAGCAGGCATCTCGGGGTTATAGAGGAAAGAAGTCAGCAGCTTCTCAGAGCTGAGCTCATGGGAAAGTTTGCGCCAAAGTGATCTAAGTAACGTCATAGATCCCAGAAGCCTCTCCGGGTCTACCTCCGCGCTCACACTCCAGAGTAAGCTATTTGGATGGGTGGGTGCTAGTCAAATTTTTTCGATTTCTGTCCATTTGTTGTATGACCGTTGGAACCAGGAGATCAGGGCATGTAATTGTGTCGCTTGGTATTATTTTACTAAAGTGGGGGACGCTAGCCCCCCATCAGAGCGGGAAGCCATCAGGACTGAGCGGGGTATTCTAGTTTCAGACAAAGCGCACCAAGTCCGCTTGAAGCTTTCTTAGTTGCATATAAGGTACTGGGATAGGCAATGTCTGGAATAGATACAAGAGTTTGGGAAGAATGATTATCTTCACTGAGGCCACTCTCCCCAAGAGGGATATATGGTGGACCTTTCACCTCTGTACAAGGTCTCTTATGGAGCGGAACATAGGGGGGAAGTTTGCCTGATATAGAGAGGCAAAGGACGGAGTGATCTGGACTCCCAGGTATTTCAGAGCTGAGGTCTTCCAGTAATATGGGAACCACTGCTGGAGGTGCTGGACTTCTGCAGCTGGGATGTTAATTGGGAGGGCTTCTGATTTGGTCGCATTTATTTTGTAACCTGAGAGGGACCTATAGATGTCCAGTTCTGCATGCAAGTTGGGCAGTGAGATCCTAGGTTGGGTAAGAGTGAGTAAAACATCATCTGCAAACAAAGCCAGTTTTAAACTCCTTCCCTCGGACCGGGACACCTCGGATGTCTGGATTTCTACGGATGGACACCGCCAGGGGTTCAATGCATAGTGCAAACATTAGAGGTGAAAGCAGACACCCCTGTTGGGTCCCATTCGCTACCGGAAGGAGGGAGATGAGGTGAAAGGAGTTTTAACTTGGGATGTAGGGTTAGTATATAGTTGTTGAATAGCCCGCAGGAAGGGGCCCCGAAACCCCATGTGTCTCAATGTGGCAAACAGGAAAGGCCAGCCAAGGCGATCAAAGGCCTTCTCCGCATCCAGCCCAAGAACAAGTGACTCCAAGCCGTCCCTGTTTGCCACATCTATTAAATCAATGACCTGTCTTGGGTTATTCCCCGCTTGGCGGAGAGGGACAAAGCCCATCTGGTCCTTGTGTATTAAAGAAGGTAATATCGTGTTTAGGCGTATCGATAAGAGCTTGGTAAAGAATTTTAGGTCGGAGTTCAAAAGTGCTATCAGCCTTTAGCTAGCGCATAAAGAGGGGTCCTTTTCTGGTTTTGGGATCATTGTAAGAAAACCTTTGCATATCCAGGGCAATAGGGGTTTGCTGAAGGAAGACATTAAATAGTTTACACATATGTGGTAGGAGGATAGGGAGGAAGGATTTATAATATTCGTATGGGAGGCCGTCCGTGCCCGGGGATTTTTTGAAAAGCCTTTAAAAGGGGGACAGGAGTGCTTTTTTTTTTTTTTTTTTTTTTTTAATTATTTATTTTTCTCCTTTAATTTTTTTTTTAAACAGTTCCTTTCATTTTTTTATCATGTTTATTGTTCTCTCAGGAAATATAAATATCACCTATGATAGCAATAGGTAGTGACAGGTACTCTTTTTTTGAAAAAATTGGGGTCTATTAGACCCTAGATCTCTCCTCTGCCCCAAAGCATCTGACCACACCAAGATCGGTGTGATAAAATGCTTTCCCAATTTCCCAATGGCACTGTTTATATCCGGCGAAATCTAAGTCATGAAATGCTTGTAGCGTCCGGTTTCTTAGGCCATAGAGATGATTGGAGCCGTTCTGGTCTCTGATCAGCTCTATGGTTAGCTGGCGGAACCACCGGCTGCATTCTCAGGTTCCCTGTTGGGGCAGGAGACCCAGAGAAAATCATGGAAGACGGTGGGGGGGTCGTTCCCTCCCACTGCTTGTAAACGCAGTCTAGAGGCTAATTCGCCTCTAGGATTGCTTTTACATGAAAGCCGACCGCTGGCTAAAAAGAATGATACCAAGATACCTAAACCAGTAGTATTATTCTGGTATAACCACTCAAAGTCCAGCAACACACCAGTACGTTGCTGGTCCTTGTTAGGCATATATCGTAATCTTTTTTTTTTTTTTTTTTTTTTCATGCAGCCTGTGGGCTGAACGAAAAAGAGATTGGTGGGTATGCCCACCATTAGAATACCTCCCTTCATCCACCCACTTCTAATGATGGGCATACATGCACCATTTTGTTTTTAACTGTGGTGGTGAAATCACCTCCTACAGCGTTGGAGTCACGGCTTTATGTACAGCTTACGTGGGAGCAAACGCTGTTGCTGTCAAGATAAATAAATCTGCGCTGCAACTGAATGGTGTACCTTCTAAGCAAATGATGGTTAACAATAAAACAAAGTAACATTACAGTATAACAGTAAGACATACCATACCTGCAAAGCAAATACAAAAAAAAAGTAAAAAATCATTATTTAACGCAATCTGTGCCTAAAATATATATGTATGCCGAAGCATGGGGGCATCCACCCCAAAAGTTAGGAGCAAATCGCTCCTCCACCCCTTCTGCACCCATGCTTCAGCATATATGCTCTTTTTTCTTAACTGTGGTGGTGAAATCGCCTACAGCGATGGAGTCACAGCTTTGTGTATCGTGGGAGCAAACGCTGTTGCTGTCAAGATAAATAAATCCGCACTGCAGTTGAATGGCGTACCTGAAAACAAAAAAATGGTTAATAATAAAACACAGTAAACAGTAAAGTATAAAAAAATTACATACCTGAAAAGCAAACCTGATAAAACATAACAATAAAACATTGCAGAATAGAAGTAAAAAAGTGCAGAGAGAGAGAGAACAATAAAACGACAACTATTTTATATATATATATATATATATATATATATTTTACACTTTTTTATTTGTAACTGTAACGGTTCGGGTTCCAGGTTTGGGTCTCTCAAAAAGCAATGGCATCTTGGGAGACCCTGTGAAAGTATGTCCTAGTATGTGCAGTGCTGTACCCTACACTAAAACTCCACTAGTGTATGGTAGCGTTCAAAACATTCACCAATGCAAAGACCAGGATTGTCAGGATGGGAGGGACAACAATAGCGCGTGTCATGCCTATATCCGCGCTTGCTACAGACACAACATCTTCTTTGGGGGGCTCGTTGGGTAGGGGTACTAGGGAGGACATACAGAAAATGCCTCTCATGCAGCCGGCTTACTTCATTTAGATTGGGAAGGTGAGGTGAAGCACCATCTGGAAACAGAAGGGCTCTGATGATCTCTTCCTGGAATTTAAGGAAGGATCCAGTCCGTCCTGAAGCTCTGTATAGCACATGAGCATTCAGCAAAGCCAATTGAAATAAATAGACAGACACTTTTTTGTACCAGCGTCAGGCCTTACGGGCAACTAGGTACGGCACCAACAACTGGTTGCTGAGGTATACCCCTCCCATATTTTGGTTATATTCGTGGACACAGAGGGGTTTCTCCACAACGCCAGTCGCCATAGAGATTTGGACTGTCGTGTCTGCGTGAAGGGAGGACAGAACGAAAACATTCTTATTATCCCTCCACTTCACAGCAAGCAAATTATTACTCTTCAAGCAGGCTCTCTCCCCCAGCCTAAGACGGGAATCTACAAGCCTCTGGGGTAAGCCCCGGCGATTAGATCACACAGGGGGCCACATGCGCCAATCTGGTGATCAAGTGACTAAAAAGTGGCACGCTTGTGTAATAATTGTCCACATACATTTGATACCCCTTTCCGAATAAGGGTGACACCAAGTCCCACACAATCTTGCCAGCGCTCCCTATGTAATCTGGGCAGTTCTGCGGCTCTACGTGACTATCTCTTCCCTCGTAAACCTTAAAACTATATGTATAGCCTGTGGCCCTGTCACAGAGATTATACATCTTGACCCCGTATCTGGCACGCTTGCTGGGAAGATATTGTTTGAAAGACAAGCGGCCAGAAAATTTAATCAGGGACTCGTCAATGCAGACAACTTGATTGGGAGTAAACAAGGCTGCAAAACATGGTTGAAGTGGTTTACAAGGGGCCAAATTTTGTAGAGCCGATCGTATCCAGGGTCCCCACGAGGACAACAGAGTTCATAGTCTTTGAAGTGCATGAACCGCAAGATGTGCTCGTATCGTGCCCTGGCCATGGAAGCAGAGAACACGGGCGTATGGTGAATTGAATCAGTGACCGCAACTCTTTTTAGTTACGCCCATGAGGAGGGATAGGCCCAAAAGGTCTTAAATTCGGAAAACGTAATTGGTTTCCAATCTCTGGCAAGGGATGAGAACTGGGGATTGGTGGCGATGAATTGACCAGCATGCAAATTACTTTGCTCAACAATAGATCTATAGAGATCTTCCGTGAAAAACAGCGAATAAAAATCAAGTGACGTAAAATCAACTGTTTCCACCTGAATTCTGGGTTGGCCAGTGAATGGGGGAAGTACGGGTGCTGCAGGAGTGGTAGTCTCCCAACTAGGATTGGCAAATTCTGCAGGAAGGACACTATGGGCACAACGGGCTTGTCTTTGTCTTCTTGGTGGCAGCGGGACACTACTTGTCCTTGCCACCTCGCCAGCTTGAACTGCACTTATGGGACTCGCCACGTCACCACATGATACTGCAGTGCTGGATGTTTGACCAGGGTGTACTAGGCCGCTGGTGCTTGCCAGTTGACCAGAAGGATGAGTGGCACTAGTACTTCTCTGCTCCATACAAGAGCCCTGCTGTTCTTGCACCTCAACAACAGCAGAAGAAGATAGGGGTCTGGTACGACTGACCTTGGCAGGGACCACAACTCCGTCGTCAGAGCTATCTGTCATGGAGCCGCTGTGGTCTACAGGATCATATTCTGAGCCTGAATCTGACAGATGAGGGACTTCCTCTTCACTATCTGTCATGCTCAGAAACGTGTAGGCCTCTTCACTAGTGTACCTTCGATTTGCCATTTTGGGCTCTAAATTTACTGGTACACTAGCGAGACTTGCAGGAAAAAAGCTCCTAGGCTGTCAGCAACTGTATCAAACGCTACCAAAAAAACTGTTTGCAGAGTCAGGCCTGATCCCTGCGATCACTAACGCTGCAGTTATGTGTTTAATGTTTTGTAAGTGACAGTGATCGATCGATACTGCACTTGGGTGGGCTGGGCAGAGGGGCAAAACGTAGGTGCTAGCAGGTTTCTGGGCTGATCCCTCTAACACTGCATTTTTGGAAACCCTAAACTGCTGGGGACTCTAGTGTAGATCTGATCAGATATTGATCCGATCCGTATTGACACTATACCACTAAGGAAGGAGTATGCTGCGTGCAAGGGTGTTGGCACTACTGGCACCAATCTGACACTGCCTGGGGCGACGCAGACCCTGACTGACCCTAAAATCTAACTGATATCACCCGCTGGGCGATCAGGGGGTTAAACTTTTATCGGGTAATAAACGGAGGGTGCCCTGATGCTATAAAAAACAAACTAACCAGCGTCACCCGTACCACTTATACAGTGATCACTGGTGACAGGGGGTGAAAGGGTTAACTAGGGGCAATCAGGGGGTTAAAACCTTTATTAGTTAGTATATGGGGGTACCTGACGCTATAAAAACCTGACGGTGAACCTAAATAACTAACAGGCTAATGCCCCGTACGCACAGTCGGACATTCGGACAACAAAATCCATGGATTTTTTTCAACGGATGTTGGCTCAAACTTGTTTTGCGTACACACGGTTGCACAAAGTTGTCGGAAAATCCGATCGTTCTGAACGCGGTGACGTAAAACACGTACGTCAGGACTATAAACGGGGCAGTAGCCAATAGCTTTCCTCTCTTAATTTATTCTGAGCATGTGTGGCACTTTGTGCGTCGGATTTGTGTACACACGATCGGAATTTCCAACAACGGATTTTGTTGTCGGAAAATTTTATAGCAAGCTCCCAAACTTTGTGTGTCGGAAATTCCGATGGAAAATGTGTGATGGAGCCCACACACGGTCGGAATTTCCGACAACAAGGTCCTATCAGGCTTGAATGGAGGAGAAGATTTGGATGCCGCACACTGGATGTAGTCAAAAAATTTCACTTTATTGAAAAAATGGAATCATCAAAACAACAAGACTGTCATGCAGAAAGTACAGGTAAGCTGACGCGTTTCGCACTCAGGACTGAGTGCTTACTCACAAGGTCCTATCACACATTTTCCGTCGGAAAATCCGACCGTGTGTACGGGGCATTACTCGCGTCACCCATGACACTAATACGGCGATCAGAAAAAAGAATAATTAGTGACACTGGTGACAGGGGTTGAAAGGGTTAACTGGGGGGCATTTACGGGGTTAAACCTTTATTAGGGGGGTACCCTAGACCTAAAGGGGCCTACCACTAACAGCCCTAACACTTATAACAGTCACAAAATGACACCAATGCAGTGATCATTAAAAAAATGAAAACTGCTATTGGTGTCACTGTGACAGGGGGTGATTGGGGAGTGATTTATGTGCCTATGTGTACTGGTGTTAGTGTGCTGTTGGTGCAACTCACTCTGATGTCTTCTCTCCTCAGGCGCCGGAACGAAAAGGCTTCACGAGGAGAGATGACATCACTTCCTCTGCTTCTGTTTACAGTTTCAGAAGCAGAGGAAGCTTCTCATTTGTCAGGAGCGATCGTGAGGAAGAGGCCATGAATCAGTGGCCTCCTCCATCAGGACAGATCGCTGCTGGAACGATGCCGACCACCTCGAGCACCGGGGGGGGGGGAGGGAGAGTAACGTACACATACATTACTCTGCCTGCCTGTGCTATTATGCCGACGTATATCGTTGTGAGGCGGTCGGCAAGTGGTTTAGTGTGCTGAACTTTAATCTGCAGTCAAACAGCCCTTTTACAGTTAATGTGGGAAACCTATAGGCAAACCAGCCTTCTTAAATTCCACCCGCTTCTGGGTGTAACCTATGGCCAAACCAACCCTCTCAAATTTCACTAACTTCTAGGTATAACCTATGGCTAACACAAGCCCCTTTAATTGTCTCTCACTTACTGGTGCAACTTGGAGAATCCTCCCAGGTCTTTTATGCTTTGGGTTAAAGCTATCAGCAACAGGCAGTTCTTTATGAATTGACTTGAACTAGCATGTGAAGGTCCAGACAGTAGCCAGAAAATGCTGACAAAATTGGTTAGGGCTTAATATTTGGCACATGCAAGAAAAGGAGATAACTATTAGCATTTTTATTATACTAAAAGTATCTGCAGTTCTTAGTGTTACACAAAAATCTAACTACTGTATGTGTAGATGAATATTAATTTTAAAGTGCCAAACTGCACACTTGAGAATCTTCTTTAAAAAGTTGCTCATATTTATACACGGGCTATGAGCTAGCACATACAATATATACTGCCTTGTGTGGAGATGCCTGCCTGAGAAAACCAATAGCTGTTCATGAAAACTGATGCTTGGATCTTATGGAAAATTGTTAGAAGAACATATTAGCAGCACTTAGAGATGTATCACATGTATATGTGACGTTTTGGTTTAGACGGTTGGAGGGTGTCTTAAGGGTTGTCCATTTGCCTTATGCAGTAAGCTTCAAAGGCAAATTGTACATACTCATATAAAAGAAAAACACTTATCCCGCGTACTCACGATCGCACATTCCGATAACAAAATCCATGTTTTTTTTCCGACGGATGTTGGCTCAAACTTGTCTTGCATACACATGGTCACACAAAGTTGGTTGGAAATTGCGAACGTCAAGAACGCGGTGACGTACAACACATACGACGAACCGAGAAAAATGAAGTTCAGTAGCCAGTGCAGCTCTTCTGCTTGATTCCGAGTGTGCGTCAGAATTGTGTACACACGATCTGAATTTCCGACAACGGATTTTGTTGTCGGAAATTTTGAGAACCAGATCCCAAATTTTGTGCGACGGAAAATGTCTGATGGAGCCTACACACGGTCGGAACTTCCGGCAAAAGACTCCCATCAAACATTTTTGGTTGGAAAATCCGACCGTGTGTACGGGGCATTTCAGTTTAGTAGATAATGTTGTCTAAACTGGTTCTGATGGTGGTGTAAGCTGTAGAGCCATACAGCTGTCTTCTCAATGTGTTAACTGTTTTTTAGGGCTCAAAAAAAAAAAGATCTGTTTGGTCTGACTCCCACTCATGTAAAAAAAAAGTTGAAAACACAAAAAAATAGGCTTTCAAAGGTGACATACTTAACAGAGGACAGAGTTGAATATTCAATCAGACACAGAGGACTTCCAGACTTGGTGCAGGTAACTTGATCCAAGGCAGTAGTCGAACAGGCTGCTTAACCTCCATAGCGGTATTCCCGAGTCTGGCTCTGGGTGGAATTTCAGAACCAAAAGCGGTAACCCCGAGCCAGACTCGGGATCGCATCGCAGGATCCAGGAAGAGCTTACTTACCTTGTCCCCTGGATCCTGCGATGTCTCCCCGCAGTGTGAGCGGCTCGTCCTCCGCTCGATTCATCACGGAGCCGAGAGCGGCGCCAAATTCAAAAAGTGAAACACACACTATACATACAGTACACTGTAGTCTTACAGATTACATTACTGTATGAAATTCTTTCACATCCTTTTTGTCCCTAGTGGTTTCTCCAGTGCCCTGCATGCAGTCTTATATTATACAAACTCTTCTTTCTGCCTGGAAACTGGAGATTGTCCATAGCAACCAAAACCGTCCATTTACATCAAAAGTGGTTTTAGACCAGCCAGAAAACAGCGATGATAAATTAGAATCACTTGCAGAATTGAGCGATAGTGATTTGTGGGGAGATCCGTAATCAAAAACTGAAAAGTAATGACAGCGACAATTCTGCAACTGAGCATATTTCAGTGTTTTTGATTTGATTACATTATTAAAAAAAAAAATATTATAATATTATTTGGTATAATTATAGTTATTTATTATATTATCATTTATGATTTTGTGTTTCAAAATTTATCATACCTGAGATGTCTACTAGACTCTGGTTTGGACAGATTTAAGTGAGTTATTCCTAATGCCCTGTACACACGGTCGGATTTTCCGACGGAAAATGTGTGATAGGACCTTGTTGTCAGAAATTCCGACCGTGTGTGGGCTCCATCACACATTTTCCATCGGATTTTCCGACACACAAAGTTTGAGAGCAGGCTATAAAATTTTCCGACAACAAAATCCGTTGTTGGAAATTCCGATCGTGTGTACACAAATCCGACGCACAAAGTGCCACGCATGCTCAGAATAAATAAAGAGATGAAAGCTATTGGCTACTGCCCTGTTTAAAGTCCCGACGTATGTGTTTTATGTCACCGCGTTCAGAATGATCGGATTTTCCGTCAACTTTGTATGACCGTGTGTATGCAAGACAAGTTTGAGCCAACATCCGTCGGAAACAATCCTAGGATTTTGTTGTCGGAATGTCCGATCAATGTCCAACCGTGTGTATGGGGCATTAGAATTACAGGCCTACAATATAAAACGCCAAAATGCAAAATAATTATACCGCTTTGAGACGCAAAAATCTGACATAATCATACCGCCAGGGAGGTTAATAACAATGGTGGCAGTGGGCGAGAGTCCAAGAAAAGCTACCTGTACAAGGGCGGAGAAAACCCTATTATGAGATTTAATAGCAATGAAAAAAGCAAAAAAGGCAATTACTATAAGATGTAGCTGTAAACTCAGTCCTGAGACTGGCATGACAGTTTGTAGCATTGGGGCTTGTAGGCGGGTTGCTGACCGATTGCCCAGGGCAGCGACTTGAACCAAGAAGGCAGTAAACAAGCAGGCTGGTCAAAAGTAGTGGTGGTTGAGAATCCAGGAAAATCTACCTATACACAAGAGGGAGAAGGGGGAAAAAACAAAATGAAGAAAAGAAAAAACTGCGCTAAGGTGTATACTTGTGTGTAATACACGAATGTGTATTAAACCTCTAAACATAGGCAACTGTGAAAAAGTAGCAATTCTCTTATATGACACCCATATAGTATAATAGATTTAGAAACATAAGAATTGCGCTAACCTGTGAAGATATAAATAAATAAGTGAAATAATGAATCATAAACAGTGCAATATAAATAGGTGAGACCTAAATAATATTACATACATACCAAAAACACCCGATCACAATACCTGTGAGTGGGAGAACAAATAACTGAGGTAATAAAGTGATAAATCAAACTTAGATATGTGTAAAAGTTCAAATAGAACTAAATTAGTCTCTGTGGGTGATTAAACAAACATCATCCACCCGTGCACAAATGGAAATCAAGTTCCTCCACATGAAAAATCTTCATCCGCTATGTGACACAAAGTCGTGATCCACCACGGCTATAGAAGGGGTTACTTCTTACCAAACAGCCATGATCCCCCCTACAGAGGATCATGGTAAGCATAAAAGGCTGTAACTTTGGATATGTCACACGTGCTGATCAGCCGCTGGGTCCTTAGATACATCTCATTAGATAAACAGGCTCATAGGGAATGCACAGCATGTAACGAAACATAAAAACTCCAATAGTGTAAAACCTTTCAAATTTATTGAATATTATAGAAAAAACACTTGAGTCCGATGTGTCGGCCGTACACAATCGGACAGACCCGTCCTACTGGAAGTGAAAGCAGTGACTGGAGGTGATGTCAGCACGTTGACCTGCTAAGCCCTACGCGTTTCGTAATAGAATTACGTCATCCAGGGGCACGGGCGGCACGCTGCGTCACCTTCCTAAATACCATAACACCATAACCAAGCCTCGTTCTGAGCCGCAGTTCATCAGCAGACTTCCGCAATGAATAATGTGAGCCGCAAGGCCCAAATCAAATAGCGTTTCCCCCAAATTGATAAAACAAATTCATAAATAAGAACAAAAACACCCATGTTACTAAAATATCGCTCGGGCATCATCAATTTCATAGATGAGAATAAAATTGAACACTGATGCAAAAACATCTACTCAGATTAAAAAACGGAAATGTGCATAATATCTGCACTGGTGACACGCTCAGAAGCTGAGAAAGCTGACATCTAGTAGGCAAATGGAAGACCAATAGATTATTAAATATTGATCCTCGGATGGTAAATAATAAATATTCCTCCTATCTACAGTTCGCAGCATAAATTCAGCTGACATGTTGGGAACCTCTCACAACCCTACCCACAAAGGGTATGTTGTCTATCCCAACGACAAATGTGGATAAACAAATTATCTCTTATCAAGTGTTAATAAATGCTCCAATCATCAATAATATATGTGCCACTAACGGAGGTTAAATATAACTCCATTAACAGTGCCCACTACTCAGATAGATGAAAAAGTCCTGAACCATCTATCATTCTCAGAAACTGGAAAGTGAATTATTCAAACTATTGGGGCCACTTTCAACGCAGTGAATGATGACATCTGGTGGATCACCACCAGAATGCACATCAAAGGATATTTTATAAATAAAAACAAAATAAATCTAAAAATAAACTGATATGATATCCAAACCGCCAATATAAGTGCGGTGTGGAAACCTAAATTGAAAATCTACATATAGTATGGATACATTAATTTAATAGTCCACACTAAATTGATATTTGGTTATTGCTACAACCCAAAAAAATAAATAATAAAGCAATATTCTTGAAAATAAATATTGAAAATTAATAAAATTTAAAACTTTTTTTATATAGCCAAGAATTGAACATTATAAATATAGAAATTATAATTATAAAAAGTTATAATTAGAAAAAATATCTTTCGTTCTGAAGGAACAGAAAGATGAATGAATGTTGACACTGGGGTCACTCTGAAAAAATATTTTTGGTGACATCTAGTGGACCACAAGCAAAATGCACCCCAGCAATTAGGTCTTGTAACATCTAAATATGCACAAATCATCAAGTTTAAATAAACATAATACCAATTGCTGTTTGAATTTAAAAACACCAATGGCATCCCCATTAGCGTTAAATCCAAATCCTCGAAGAGGAATTCTAGGTATGAAAAATAAAATAAAATTGGAAAAAATTTAAAAAATTAAAAAAAGGTTGAAATTAAAGATAATCTCTGCTGAATAGAGCCTTCATTCCCTTCTTCCCCTGCCCCCACGGACACAGTGACTGAGCAAAAGAAAAAAAACAAAGCTCCTACAGCTTGGGTGGTCTGTCAGGAACCATGAATCAGACTGAGACAGAAGTGCAATATAAATCACTTTTTAATAAAATGGTAAAGTGGTATAAACGGAGCAAACGTTGTCAAAACATAGCCAGGGTTTGGTAAGCAGAGCGGGTAGTGGAACAAGCCAGTGAAACAGGAATCCATAGATCAGCGTAATAGAGGACAACAAGGTCCTATCACATTTTCCGGCGGAAAATCCGACCGTGTGTACAGGGCATTAGACTTCTCCACATTTCCCCCCAGAGAGAGAAAGAGAGAGAAACTTCTCCACATTGCCCCCAGATAGCTTAAGACTGCTCCACATTGCCCTGACAGAGAGAGAGACTGCTCCACATTGCCCCCACTAAGAGCGCAAAACTGCTCCGTATTGCTCCCAGAGAGAGAGATAGAGAGGATGCTCCCAAGCCCAAAGAGACTGTTCTACTTTTCCCCAAGAGAGAGAGAGAGAGACTGCTCCACATTGCCTCTAGAGAGAGAAAGAGAGACTGTTCCACATTGCCCCCAGAGAGAGAGACTGCTCCACATTAAGAAAAATTTCTCTTCTAGTGTAGAAAGAAGCATAATTTAGCATGTTTTTGAATGGGGAGATTGTGATAAATACCTAGCAACATTACGACTGGATAAGTGCCTTTGATAGTCTGATCACAATTTGATTCCAGTAATCAAGAACCTGGGGGCAACTGCACAGCATGTGATAAACGGTATAATTAAAGCGTTTGTTAACCCAAAAAAAAAAAAAATATGCTGATACTGTCCCTTTAATTTTAAATGCTGCAGTTTGGTGCTTTTGCTTTTTGCATTACTTCCCTGTATCTCTTATAATACCTGTTGATCATGCCAGCTCCTGGCTTCCCCCCTGAGAACAGACCATGATTATCATGGCTGCTAAGCCAAGATACCGTGGTCTAAATGCGTGCCTGCGTCATCCGCAGGTCTCCTCTCTCCTCTGTCTGTTTTCAGCTCCCCCCCTCTTCCTGTCAACACCGTAGTTATAAGTCATAAAACTGTCTCCTTCACTCCCAGCCCACCTTGCCCCGCCACTCTCCGCCTCTTTCCTCTCCTCCCCCCTCCCCTATCCTCTCCTCTCCTAAAGACTTCATTGATTGCAACATTTACCTGAAGCTAGTCCTCCCCCTTACTGGTAGTAACACTGTACTATCGAGGGAGAGAGCAGCTTGCAGATTAGTCTTGGATGGTTTTTCAATAGCTAATTATTTTGTACAATTAAAATAACTATATTTATACATATAGCTTTTCATAGATATATTGTGACTGTTTGCAGATTACTTGATTCTAGACTTTATTACTCACATACAATGACATCCTGGAAATATATTATTTTTTTTTCCAAATAACGATTTTTTATTGTCTCAAAAAGAATGAACAGTACACAGATACATATGAAGTTAGTGAAAGCAAACGCAAAAACTGGACAATGTGCAGCATATACGCAACAGTGGTGAGAAGGGGCAAACCTTCTTCGGAAGTAGTGCGGAAATATATAATTTAAAGCAATCATGTTGAATAGATCATCTAATAGATCATGCAAATATAACCACAGTGGGTTTATATTAGTATGATGCAGACGCCCACCGTATGTGATTCGCACAGGAATCATACCACATTCCTGTGCACATCACATGCAATGTCTGTGCGGTGCCATTTCAGCCATACAGTTTGTATGGCTGCAGTACACACCCAAATGGTGCTGGACCCTTCATTTCCTCCACACCTATGAAATGTGATTGTATCAGACTGCTTTTTTCGATCTGTTTGAGCCCTGGTTCACACTGAAGCAATGCTATAAATGCAGCACATCCTGTGCATTTTCACACAGCAACACAATGTGTACATCCAGTCTGCTGCAGGGGTCAATGTTATCTTAACCACACCCAGAAATAGATTGCTAAATGCAGTGCAATTGCCATAATCACATAGCATAGGTGTTCACACAGGTTCACTTTCAACTGCAAAAATAATCAGGTAATGCACCGTTTTTTGACAAATGTAATGTGATAAATCGCACTGCACAAACATCATATGTTATGCGCACATGAATGCAGTGAGATTCATTTTTAAATCACATGTGGTGTCTATCTCACAAGTGTGAACTATCGCACAGGAACGCACAGAGCATTCATGTGAGACTCATGTGCGGACATGGTGTGAAAGCCAAATTTATTTCTGCATGAAGCATGCACTTGTGTTTAATTTTTT
The DNA here is from genome assembly GCF_042186555.1 of Aquarana catesbeiana. NCBI lineage: Eukaryota > Metazoa > Chordata > Amphibia > Anura > Ranidae > Aquarana > Aquarana catesbeiana. The sequence continues at coordinate 114,955,100 of NC_133335.1, read as the reverse complement.
TTTTTCAACATTGTTATTTCATACGCACACACGGTTACACAAAGGGCAGCCTATTGTGTGTAATGGACTAAACTGCACACAACAAATGTACCACACAAACTCTTGAACCTTTTAAAGACTTTGAGCCTAGGTTTACTTGAACTCGCACGATTTCATATCCACATGTCAGTCTGACTTGGGGGGGCGATTTCAGAGACATCTGTGTGGATTCATGCACAGATGATAATTTAAATTGCACCCAAAGTCACCAAAAGTAGTACGAAACTACTTTTGGGAATTGGTGCGGTGCCGCACCTATTCAGACAGTGCCATTTGTGACAATAGCTGCCGATTTGGCATGCGATTGACATGTCAAATCGCATGCCAAATCGCATCAATGTGAACCAGTCATTTATAGCAAAATGTGCATCTGTTTAAGGTGTTTGTTGTGTAACCTCAAACACGTTGCGTTTTTGACATAATTGTCTCGCAACAGAATTGAGTGGCAAGAATCCTTATGCAAAGCTTATTGTCCAAAGAAGCTCCTTTTTTTGAGGAGAAGCTTCGCATAATGCGATTTGACACCACTGCCATGTTACAATTGTGAATACCCCACAATGCGTTTAGGGTGCAATTAAATATCAATCTTTCTTAATCATGCATTTTGGTCTTTGACACCAATGCATTGAGATTTTGATTTTCAAGCAAAAGTAATGCAATTAATGGCCACAATTTAAAATGTTGAATTGTGAATGCTACAAGCACTGCACAATGCACATTTTCAAGTAAAGCCAACTTCTTTTTTTCAGCGTTGGATAGAATGAGGGGTTAGAACCTCTGTCTAGTCTTTATTGTGTCTCTGGTCTTTACTGTCATTGTTTGTTTCCCACTCTTTGTGCTGGTGACCATTATCACCAAAACATAAAAACCTTCCATGGGGAAACTTGTTCTAGGGACAACTGCCATTCCCTGGTTTATCCAGAATGGAAAAAAAAAACTTTTGGCTTTAGATGCATTTTAATGTGGGGGAAAAGGAGAAGTCATGTTGGTTCTTCAACTCTTTTACTGCCAGGTCCGTAGTACGGTTTACTAAACTCCCTCCTGTAGAAGAGAGGGTGCATGCAGTGATCACTGCTATGTGCCCACTGACACTGATGGCTAATACACTGTAACACTCATGGTTACAATATATCACTGTCATTTTCTGAATGAATGGAATCTCTATACAGATTCTCATTCATTCAAGTAAAGTGCTGCAGAGAAAAGGGACTATCTTCAGTCCCTTTCTCTGTCTCAAAAGAGATATGGGGGTCTGTTGTTCAGTCCTCTGATATCTCACCAAAGACCCAAAAAAAAAAAAAAATTAAATGACTGTAAAAAAATAAATTGTAAAAGGTAAAAAAATTTTAATTAAAAGAAAACAAAGCGCCCTTTCACAGTGGCAGCGCCCGGGTGTCGGTGGTATGCACCGCTCCTAATGCGCCTCAAAGAAGCTGCTCGCAGGACTTTTTTTGATGCCCTGCCAGCACAGTGCGGTGTGCCCAGTGTGAAAGCACTCGGGCTTTCACACTGGGATTGCAGATGAGGCTTTTTTCAGAAGCTTTACTCATCCCTCCCCGGTGACGGTCCCCCCCGCACTCACCCCTCCATGGATACCAGAAGATGATAGCGAATATTAATTTGCTATTGTCACAACTCACAAGTGGGTGGGTTCCAGGTGCAATGCTATGCACCCGAGCCCAGCCTTTTTCAAGCCAATTAGAGCTTCAGGCTCTAATCATGTGGCTTGAAAAAAAAAAAACTCGAGGGGCAGGAGGCGGAGCCTAACGGAGCAGACATGCATTGTTAGAGCTCCACACCGCTGAGGAGAGAAGAGAAGGACAAAGCGGAGTCTGCAGGCTCAAAAGGTATCCATTTGAACCTTTTTGCCCCAGGGAACAAACTGTGAAAGTTTGGGCAGGAAATATGGTACTGGGAGGAAACCGTGGCAGAAATAAAAATCACCTCACAAAGAGCTCACAGGCACTCACTGCAGCTGAAGCAGCTCCAGTCACCTCACAAGATACAGCATCAGGGCGCTCTCACAGACAGAAAATGTCACAGCAAGACTCTCCATTTGAGTCAGATACAGAACAAATCCTCTCACAAACTTCTCCACAAGCCTCCTCAGTATCCCCAGTAATATTATTACAATTTGAAAAGATGCTTCATAAGGCTTTAAAACAAACCTCAGACCAAATAACAAAAAGCCTAACCAAAGAAATAAGAGAGCTGGGAAACCGCACCGCAGCCTTAGAAATAAAAATGGATGAAATTAAAATTACAACCCAAGAAAATATAACAGAATTGGAACAATTAAAAAAAGAGAATTTAATACTTCAAACTAAGCTCGAAGATTACGAAAATAGAGCCAGACGTTCAAACTTGCGCATAAGGGGAATACCTGAAACTGTGACAGACCTGCAATCTACTATTACTGCTCTATTACAAGAACTAAAGCCAGATATCCCTATTGAACGTTTAGAACTGGACAGAGTACACAGAGCCCTCACAGCCAAAAAGAAAGATGGACCCCCACGTGATATAATCACAAAATTTCATTATTACAGAACGAAAGAACAAATACTAATTGCTGCAAGAGAAAAAAAGGAACTTAATTTTCAAGGACACAATTATCAAATTTTTGCTGACCTATCCCAACTTACTATTACTAAAAGACGATCCATGAAACCCCAACTAATGGAACTGCAACGCCACAACATTATGTATCAATGGGGCTTCCCCTTTTCAGTCAGATTTAACTACCAAGGTACAATTTACAGAAGCAGATCAGCAGATGAACTACAACAAACCCTTTTAAAATTAAATCTGACAGAACCCACAAGCAGCAACTCTCCCACACGCAGAAGAATGGCGTCATCTTCACCTTCAGGCAGCACCCAGAAAATTTCAGAACAAAATGGGAATCATCATTCTCACAAAAGAGGCCGTTATGCCACATCATCCATGGACCAAGAAGATTCAATGGACTGACATCCTAATTCCTGATATCTCTTCATTTATTATACTAAGAGATGGTTCTCTATAAAAAAAATATATTTATAACTGAATGTAACTGCATTCTGATAGTCACACACTGTGTGGGATCATCTTACATTCCAGTTATATTTCTTATTACTTCTGATTCATTGAGCCTTAGAATATATAAGTGAAATAAGGAAATTCTTGTTCAGTTATATATTATCAGGTAATAACAATAGATTTATTACTTTTTAGGACAAATATGTTCAATAATCCAGAAGTAATGGAAGCTTTTTCTTTCTTTTCTTAAAACAAATATATTATTACCTAACTAGTTCCTAGAATTATGTTTTTGTTTATTCTAATCTGAAGCAATACAACCTCAATTTTATGAGTTAACATATCTAAACAGTTACATATGAATAAAATATGTAATTGTTTACTCTAAAAGGGTTAAAATCCCAAAATAATTCAAACTATCTTCATCAATACCAAAGTTATTAACAGTACCTTTCTAACTGAATTATTTAGCCTAGGGCAAGACTAACCATATACAACCACCCTGGAATAAATAATTTCAACAAAAACTATATTCTGCACTCCAATTAATGAAACATCATTTTGATGTCTTTTGACATAGCACTTCTCTCCTGTAAGCGGAAGATCTGTGTACCCCCATTAGCCCTCCTCATTCTCCCAACCATATTATGTGGGAGTGTGACGAAGGCACTTATTCCCCTGAGAGAGATATTTATTCTCTTTCACGGGTAAATTGTGATTACTTGCAAAAAATAATTTATACAATGTATCATCTAATCTCATATGTTTTTTGTTTACTCTTTACTCCAGAATTCACTGGTTTCTTTTCTATCTATTCATCTCTTCAGTCCACACAGGTTGATCTGCGCAGTCAGCTCTGCATAACAAAAAGTAAGTCAAAACTATTTGATCTATTGCCATGGCACCACTGAATATACTTTCCCTGAATGTTCAGGGAATAAATGTCCCTCAAAAAAGGACCAAAGCCTTCCGTACTTTCCATAACAAGAAGGCTCACATAGTATGCCTCCAAGAAACACACTTCACCAAAGATTCTACTCCAAAATATATTTCTCCTTTTTATCAACAAATTTACACGGCTTCTGCCTGTACCAAGCAAAGGGGAACTCTAATTGCATTTCACCGATCCACACCATTCACCTTATCATCAGAAATTAAAGACCCAGAAGGTAGATACCCTGATACTCATGGGTTATATAATGGATACAGCAATCACGGTGATTTCCTACTACGCTCCTAACAAACAACCCACACCATTCCTCTCACATATATTACAAGTGATTAATACACACAAAATAGGAACAGTAATAATGTGTGGGGATTCGAACCAGGTCCTCCTCCCATTTCTAGATAAATCACCTTTTACACCATCCAAAATAACCTCTAGATTACCTTTTTCTCAACTTCTTTCCAAATACAATCTGGTAGATTCATTGAGAGAAAGTAACCCAATGAAAAAGAAATTCACTTATTTCTCGCACCCTCATCAAACCTTCACCAGAATAGATCATATTTTTCTAACAATAGGAATGATACCAGAAATTATTGCATCAGATATAATTCCGATTCCGTGGTCTGACCATAATGCAGTATACACTACTATAGCCTCAGCCATACCAAAAGCGCATGACCCAACGTGGTACTTACCGGACATAATGCTCAAACACCCACTACATCAGATGGCCATTGAACAAGCTTTAAAGGAATACATATCAATTAATAATACAACAGACATTTCCCCAATAACACTGTGGGAAGCTCATAAGCCTGTCTTGCGTGGTACAATACAAAGACAAATGGCACTATTTAAACGGGAACGCAAAAATCTAGCAAAAAAACTAGAACTCAATTTTAATGCAGCCTACATATCATTTCAAGATAATCCATCTCAGAGTACAAAATCTCATCTGGAAAAATCTAGATTGGAATACGATCTATTTCTCACTGAGTCAGTTGATAAATCCCTCAAACGCTCCAAACACAATTTCTACATGAATACAAACAAACCAGGTACATATTTGGCTCGGGCATTAAATTCAACTAACAAATCTTTCAAACCAATACGTTTGAAATTATCAAAAAATGTTTACACTTGTAATCCAGTTAAAATAGTCCATAAATTTCACTCACATCTCGCAACTTTATACAAGACAAACAATGAATTTAATCCTACAGAGGCTGAATCCTTCTTCTCAAAAATAACCTTACCTGAGTTATCTCAGAATCAAAAAAGCAGTTTGGATGAGCCTATAACTATAGATGAAGTTGCTAACGCCATAAAAGACCTAAAACTTAACAAAAGACCAGGCCCAGACGGCTACTCGGCTTTATACTATAAAACATTCTCAGAAATACTCTCTCCCATTCTCACTGAAACTTTTAACAAACTTCTAGATGGACATTCTTTTCGGCAAGAAACACTAATGGCAATTGTTTGTATGATCCCAAAACCCCTTTCTGATGATACTTCCTGTGTGAATTATCGGCCTATCTCTCTGTTAAACCTCGATATTAAATTATTAGCAAAAATAATAGCAAAACGCCTCAATAGCATTATAGGAAAATTAATACATAGAGATCAAGTAGGCTTCATGCCAAATAGACAGGCAGGTGATAATATACGCAGGGCAGTGTTATTGGCACATATTGCTAAAAAACGGAAAATCCCTTTATGTTTTCTATCTCTCGATATTAAGAGGGCATTTGACACAGTATCCTGGCAATATATGCAATATTCATTACAAAAATGGGGTTTTGGACCCCACTTTTTAACATGGATCAAAGCATTATATAATAAACCCAAAGCCTATATAAAATATGCTGGATACAAATCTGAAGCCTTTAATATCGAAAGAGGTACCCGACAGGGTTGCCCATTATCTCCCTTATTATTTGCCCTTATACTCGAACCCATGGCCCAATACATCAGAACAAACCAAACTATAACTGGCATTGAAGTAGGAGGTATTACACACAAATTATGTATATTTGCAGACGATATATTACTTTTTCTATCATCACCACAGGTCTCTGGTCCTAACTTAATACCAGCTCTTGATGGATTTGCAGCCCTATCCGGCCTTATGATTAATCCTAAGAAATGCCTAGTGCTTAATATTTCACTCACAAACATGGAATTGATCCCGGCTAGGGCTGCACTCCCATTCACATGGGCAGAAAAATCAATCCCATATCTTGGAATTCATTTAACAGCATCTCATTCTGACTTATTCTCAACCAATTATCCTCCTGTATTAAGACAGATCACAAATCTAATAAAACAATGGTCGCAACTTCCTTTATCCTGGATAGGGAAGATTAATGCAATCAAAATGACTATTCTACCCAAATTGCTTTATCTATTCAGAGTCCTCCCTATTCCAATTCCTTCCTATTTTTTGAGAATAGTACAAAAAAGAGCAACTTTGTTTATATGGGGCTCTTCTAAACCACGTATACCTATACACACACTACATCTTCCCAAAAATAAAGGAGGCCTGGGATACCCTAATTTTACTAACTACTACAGAGCAGCACATTTGGCCAGTCTGTCCAAATACCATGCAAAACAGGAAATCCCATTATGGGTATTTATAGAGGCTTCAGAAAATGACCCTCTATTAATATCAAATTTATTATGGCTTGATCCTAAAGACCGCTTTAAAATTCATAATCCCATAAATAAACACTTCTTATCTCTCTGGGATAAACTAAAAACCAAATATCAGTTACAATCTCCACACAATCCTCTCCTTTCTTTTATCAGAAATCCGGCCTTTTATCCGGCATGGATCTACCCAAATTCTTTTAAAGCTTGGACAACATCAGGCATTCAGACACTAAATGACTTCATAGCATCTAAATCATTCCTTTCATTCCCATCGCTTAGAGAAAAATACGATCTACCAAACTCTGAGATATTTAGATATCTCCAAATCAAAAATTTCTATACACCATTCCTAAAGGGGGATACACCATTATCCCAATTATCCATTTTTGAATCAATCTGTACAAAAGATCCATTTGCTAAAGGTACAATTTCTTCACTTTATAATCAATTATATGGAGTAGCAAATCTTAATAGACCCTCTTACGTTCAGAGGTGGGAGGAGGACCTGGGACGAACTTTAGAAGACACGGACTGGTCTAACATATGGCTCACATCTAAGTCATCTTCACCCAACATCTTAGCACTGGAGACAAATTATAAAGTCCTAACTCGCTGGTACCTTGTACCCGCTAGAGTGGCAAAATATTCACCTAATACCTCAGCTCTTTGTTTTCGAGGATGCCCAGAAATAGGCACATATTTACACATATGGTGGACATGCCCAGTAATCCAAACCTTCTGGAAGGAAGTCTTCGTGATTGCATCTAAAATATTTAAAAAAATAATACAACCAGATCCATATTTAACTTTACTTAATCTAAAACCGGAATGGTTAACACTCTCTCAATTCAAACTTATGATCCAACTAATAACGGCTGCAAAACAAACAGTGGCCAAGGCATGGAAATCTCCTACATTGGTACTAGCAGAAACAATTCACAGAATGAATAATACAATGTCCCATGCTAAGATGGTAGCCATCGATCAAAATCAAATTCCAAAATTTGAAAAACTTTGGCATCCTTGGATAAAACAACAGTTCCTGTCAAACTTCAATGATTCTGTCCTGTTGCCATGGTAACAGATTAAATGACTTACAGAGACACCCATTCTAAGGCTTCAAAGAGAACTAAAAAGAATAATAAACTGACGAGCGGGACAACCTTGTGGACCATAACTCTACCTTTCAACCCTTTTTCTTCTTTCTCTTTCCTTTTCTCCACCTTACGATTAAAGCTCATTATCAGAATTTATTTGACCTATATACACTCTACTTGTAAACAATATGTATAGTAGGTATAAATCATTTAAATACCTACAAAAGTAACTAAGGAAATGATATATATCTTTAATTTAGGTTTACGTGAACCCAATGTTTAATATTTGAAATTTCATGATATTTACCTATATAAACCCTACTGTAAAACAATGAGCTTACTTTATAGATCCTTGTAAACTTACTTTATGTATCTTTATAACATTGTATACTCAATAAACTTCTTTTGACAAGGAAAAAAAAAAAACTCATACAAATGTATGAGTCCAGCACCCTGCAGGGGAGCAGCTCCCCTAATGAACCCGGCTGCTCCTTTTAGGACCCCTTTCACGTGGAGCAGACTCTGAAAAAGCAGATCCGCCTGCTCAGCGGGGGATCTGTATGCTGATCCCCGCTGAACAGGCGGATGACAGGTCCGTGTCTACTCCACTGATGCATAGCGGACACGGACATAGCTCGCTATTCTCTGTGGGACAATCAGATGTAAACGGACCACCTGTCCATTTCCATTGGATGTCATCCGATTCAATCTGCTAGATGGATGGGGAATGGTATCCCCATCCGTCCTGTTTTTTAGCGGACTTGATCAGATGCAGGTGGGTGTAAATGGAATGGACACATGTCCATTTACATCAGTCTCACCATAGAGAACAATGGGTGTTCCAATTGGGCCCGCCTGAAAAATGGACAGGCAGACCCGATCGGTGTGCTTGTGTGAAAGGGGCCTAAGGCCTTGTTCACACAGGGCATACACATACACAGCCTACCTTTACAGGGATGCACGGGTGTTTCGTGCATCTCTGTGCAGGCAGTCCCATTGATTTCATTTGGGATGTAGCAACTGCACGAACAGAGCCGTTTCTCCCAATTTTACATCCAAGTAGGTCCACATGCATGTCCCTGAGCTCACACTGTCTGCGTTCGGGGTCATGTACCAACACCCACACGGATGTCAAATTGTGAACAGCAGCCATGCCTGTGCAGCCACTGCATCCCAATTGACATAAATGAGACTGACTGTAAGGGATGCAGGGAACACCTGTGCATCCCTGTGCAGGTAAACATGGCCCCCCCATGGGCGTACACTTTAGTATGCCACATGTGAACGAGTACTAATTTAGCAGGAATTTTGTAAGTAATGTTGTGTTTATGTGCAATATTAATGATTTTAGTGTATTTTTTGTGAAAATAGCGATATGCTGAACAATTATTGTGGGGCCCAAAAAATCAGTAGCACTTTTTTTTATTCTACTGGCCATGTGCTTTTAGAAAATGTCTAGTTTTGAAGGGTCTTTTCAAATTCCGAAAGCTGTAAGTGAAAAATGAAAACCTCCCAGATTTTTAGAGACATTTTTGTTCGATTTTCACCATTTTGCAAAAAGGCGCAATTTAACCGGTTCCCGACCGGCGTACGCCGATGTACGTCGGCAGAATGGCACAGCTGGGCAAATGGGCGTACCCATACGTCCCTTTGAATTTGCCACCGTGCCATTGCATGCGCGCCGCCGAGAGCGCCGCCGGGAGCTCCGTGAGTCGGGTCGCGAGTCCCGCGGACTCGATTGCCACAGGGATACCCACGGAGAGGACGAATGGGGAGATGCTAATGTAAACAAGCATCCCCCCATTCTGCCTAGTGACAGTGTCACTGATCTCTGCTCCCTGTGGTCGGGAGCAGAGATCAGTGACGTGTCACATGTAGCCACTCCCCCCACAGTTAGTAACACTCCCCAGGACATACTTAACCCCTCCCTAGCCCCCTAGTGGTTAACCCCTTCACTGCCAGTGTCATTTACACAGGAATCAGTGCATTTGTATAGCACTGATTGCTGTATAAATGACAGTGGTCCCAAAAATGTGTCAAAAATGTCCGATGTGTCCGCCATAATGTCGCAGTCATGATAAAAATTGCTGATCACTGCCATTACTAGTAAAAAAAAAAAATAATAATAAAAATGCCATAAAACTATCCCCTATTTTGTAAACGGTATAACTTTTGCGCAAACCAATCAATAAACGCTTATTGCAATTTTTTTTTAACCAAAAATATGTAGAAGAATACGTATCGGCCTAAACTGAGGAAAAAAAAAAAAATTTATTATAGTTTGTTTTATTATAGCAAAAAGTAAAAAATAATGCTTTTTTTTTTTCAAAATTGTCGCTATTTTTTTGTTTATAGCGCAAAAAATAAAAACCGCAGAGGTGATCAAATACCACCAAAAGAACGCTCTATTTGTGGAAAAAAAAGACGTCAATATTGTTTGGGAGCCACGTCGCATGACCGCGCAATTGTCAGTTAACCACTTGCCGACCGCCTCACGCATATATACGTGAACAGAGCGGCACGGGCAGGCAAAATCACGTACCTGGTACGTGATTGCCTTCCCGCGGGTGGGGGGTCCCCCCGGTGCCAGCGGCGGTCGGCTTTTGTCTGGGAGCGTTCCGTGATGAGGGGGAGGCCATCCGATCGTGGCCCCCCCTCGCGATCGCTCCCAGCCAATGAGAAACATCCTCTGCCTCTGTATAGTACACACAGGCAGAGGATGTGATGTCATCTCTCCTTGGCTTGGCAGTTTCCGTTCCAGCGCCGAGGAGAGAAGACATGTGAGTGCACAAAACATACACACACACACACACACAGTAAAACATGCCAGGCATACTTTACACCCCCGATCGCCCCCCCGATTTCCCCAAGCACCCCTCCCCCCCTGTCAAACTGACACCAGGCAGTGTTTTTTTTTTTTTTTTTTCTGATTACTGCATGGTGTCAGTTTGTGACAGTTAAAAGTGTTATGTCAGTGAGTGTTAGCCCCCTGTAGGTCTAGGATACCCCCCTAACCCCCCCTAATAAAGTTTTAACCCCTTGATCACCCCCCGTCACCAGTGTCACTAAGCGATCATTTTTCTGATCGCTGTATTAGTGTCGCTGGTGACGCTAGTTAGGGACGTAAATATTTAGGTTCGCCGTCAGCGTTTTATAGCGACAGGGACCCCCATATACTATCTAATAAAGCTTTTAACCCCTTGATTGCCCCCTAGTTAACCCTTTCACCACTGATCACCGTATAACTGTTATGGTTGACGCTGGTTAGTTCGTTTATTTTTTATAGTGTCAGGGCACCCGCCGTTTATTACCGAATAAAGGTTTAGCCCCCTGATCGCCCGGCGGTGATATGCGTCGCCCCAGGCAGCGTCAGATTAGCGCCAGTACTGCTAACACCCACGCACGCAGCATACGCCTCCCTTAGTGGTATAGTATTTGTACGGATCAATATCTGATCCGATCAGATCTATACTAGCGTCCCCAGCAGTTTAGGGTTCCCAAAAACGCAGTGTTAGCAGGATCAGCCCAGATACCTGCTAGCACCTGCGTTTTGCCCCTCCGCCCGGCCCAGCCCAGCCCACCCAAGTGCAGTATCGATCGATCACTGTCACTTACAAAACACTAAACGCATAACTGCAGCGTTCGCAGAGTCAGGCCTGATCCCTGCGATCGCTAACAGATTTTTTGGTAGCGTTTTGGTGAACTGGCAAGCACCACCCCCAGGCAGCGTCAGGTTAGCGCCAGTACCGCTAACACCCACGCACGCAGCATACGCCTCCCTTAGTGGTATAGTATCTGATCGGATCAATATCTGATCAGATCTATACTGGCGTCCCCAGCAGTTTAGGGTTCCCAAAAACGCAGTGTTAGTGGGATCAGCCCAGATACCTGCTAGCACCTGTGTTTTGCCCCTCCGCCTGGCCCAGCCCAGCCCACCCAAGTGCATTATCGATCGATCACTGTCAAAACACTAAACGCATAACTGCAGCATTTGCAGAGTCAGGCCTGATCCCTGCGATCGCTAACAGTTTTTTTGGTAGCGTTTTGGTGAACTGGCAAGCACCAGCGGCCTAGTACACCCCGGTCGTGGTCAAACCAGCACTGCAGTAACACTTGGTGACGTGGCGAGTCCCATAAGTGCAGTTCAAGCTGATGAGGTGGCAAGCACAAGTAGTGTCCCGCTGCCACCAAGAAGAAGACAAACACAGGCCCGTCGTGCCCATAGTGCCCTTCCTGCTGCATTCGCCAATCCTAATAATTGGGAACCCACCACTTCTGCAGCGCCCGTACTTCCCCCATTCACATCCCCAACCAAATGCAGTCGGCTGCATAAGAGGCATTTTGTTTATGTCCTCCCGAGTACCCCTACCCGACGAACCCCCCCAAAAAAGATGTTGTGTCTGCAGCAAGCGTGAATATAGGCGTGACACCCGCTATTATTGTCCCTCCTGTCCTGACAATCCTGGTCTTTGCATTGGTGAATGTTTTGAACGCTACCATACACTAGTTGAGTATTAGTGTAGGATACAGCACTGCACAGACTAGGACACACTTTCACAGGGTCTCCCAAGATGCCATCACATTTTGAGAGACCCGAACCTGGAACCGGTTACAGTTATAAAAGTTAGTTACAAAAAAAGTGTAAAAAAAAAAAAATAAAAACCCACAAACAAAAATATAAAATAAAAAAAAATAGTTGTCGTTTTATTGTTCTCTCTCTCTATTCTCTCTATTGTTCTGCTCTTTTTTACTGTATTCTATTCTGCAATGTTTTATTGTTATTATGTTTTATCATGTTTGCTTTTCAGGTATGCAATTTTTTATACTTTACCGTTTACTGAGCTTTATTGTTAACCATTTTTTGGTCTTCAGGTACTCCATTCACGACTTTGAGTGGTTATACGAGAATGATGCCTGCAGGTTTAGGTATCATCTTGGTATCATTCTTTTCAGCCAGCGGTCGGCTTTCATGTAAAAGCAATCCTAGCGGCTAATTAGCAAGCAATACCAAGCTGCAGAGGTTTATTTCACATCTACCTCACACTTGGGCAGAAGCAATAGATGTCCTGTCAAGTCCTTGGGCATGCAATCTAATTTAGACCTCCTACCTCGAAAATTCTCTCGATTTGCAATATCAACAATAAATGGTAATAACAGTCCTGCCATATCTGCAGGGAGACCCATGATTCCCTAGGGCAATATTTTTTAGTGTCCAGCCTCCAGTAAATATTCCTCTAATACCCTTTCTTCTGGCTCACCCATCAGAATCCTCACAGATTGAACCTTCACATTAAAATGTTAAAACAGAGGCTTTAATCATTAGGATGTTCCTCCAGAGTTGTTTCAACTCTGCTCAAAGCACAAGAGCCTTCAATGAACAATAATACGTGTGACAAGGTTTGGAATGGGTTTAGCTCGAACGGCAAAACTTCAATCCTGATGCACCCTCTTCCTGTCAACTCCTTGACTTCCTGCAAGCAGACCTTGATTTAGGATTAACCAACTTAAAGGTACAGCTGGTGCAATCTCTGCTGTGACAAGAAGAGATGGACCGAAGATCCTTTTAATAATCAAATTCTTCAAGACAGTCAAGAAGATAAGCCCACCCATTAAAACAAAACTTTCCCACTTGGGATCTCTCTATCACTCTGGAGCCCTTATCCAAACAGCCTTTTGCCCCATCCTGATTCAGTATCCTTGTGGAATCTCACTTGGAAACTATTTGTCCTTGTGGCGATGGCATCGGGCTGGGGAGAACGTCAGACTCTGGGATCAGAAGACAATATTATTTTTTTGTACTTGGATAAAGTGGAACATAGAACGGTACATGGATTCATCCCTAAGTACTTCTCTTCCTCTACTATCTCCGAGCCTTGGGCCCTGCCAATCTTTTCAGATCCAATTTTGACCTTCTTCACAAAGATTATTATATTACTTCGGTACTAAGATATTATCTTCAAGCCACAACTCCCTTCAGATTTTCGTCTAACCTATTTATGATACTCCAAAAAAAAAAAAGACAGGGGCAAAGAAGCATCATCTGGCGCCCTCCGGCTATTCCGGAACTGCAGTATCCATCATGCCTATTCATGTCTGTGAATATCAGAGATTTACAATACCTCATGGGACATGTGGTTCTGCGGCAGCTGGGGAGCCATAGGTTGCAGATCCCTGCTTTAGTACAATAGTTTAATGGATAATCAAGCTGGTTATGAAGGTGAACAGGGATAGGGGACTGGAACCCCCTTTTCAGTTGGGCTGTATGCCACCCGGTTGTTTTTTTTATGCTTCTTGAATGGCCAGAGCAGACGTATCCATCAAATGATCTAAAAGGTATCGTCATCCCAACATTCATTTATGAGACGTTAGAGTAGACCCGGCAACTTTCTCATCTGTAGAAACTGGCAGACAGGCTATCAGATAAAAGTACATCTTCGCCAGCACACCATGGATCAGCAAGCAGAATTGTCCAAAAGAGGTTCTTTAATAGCAAAAAGTCACATCACAAGAGAGGTGCAACGTTTCGGGGCCGCGCAGGACCCCTTCGTCAGGCAAGTGATGGGGTTCACTGTGAAAAACATAATATATATACAGTGGCCACCAATTTGGAAAAAAAACAAGTGCAGAATGAGAGAAATAGTCCCCCCCCCTCCCTCTGACATCAGATTGACATCAGAATCCCATCTAAATCATTATAAATCATTATATATACAGATAAAATGCAAGGTTAGCAATAATGACAAGCAAAAAATCAAGTACTGCAGATTACCATTTACAACTGTGTTCTATGGTTTCAGATCGGCTAGGCTCACCAAGTCCGCCCGCTCAGGGCACACTGTTGGCTAGGACCCAGCGACTGCCTGTCAGCTGGAGGTCCAGGGAGCCAATCGCATAGCGCTACGTACGTTGCGCATGCGCCCAGCTCGATGGCAACAGCTGGATGTGAAGGACGCCTGGCAGCGGGGCCGCCGTCGTCACGGTAACCTGTGACGTATGGCTGGCGCCGCGTCAGGTAACCAAGGGGGGGTGGGAGCATACGGGGAGAGGAGAAGGAAAAGCGACATAGTGGGGAAAAGCAAGAGAAGGTGACGTGAATCATAGTGCAAAAGTAAAGGGGAAGAAGGGAAGAAATAAAGGAACAAAAACAAAGGGAAAAGCGAAGAGGAAAGAAGTGAAAAGTAGACAAGGAAAAAGAACCTGGAACAGAGGTAAAAACATCTGTCACGGCAAGAATAAAAGGGAAGGAAGAATGAGAATAAAAGAGGGAAAATTCACAAAATAAATGAAAGAGCAAAGGGAGTAAGAGACAAGTTACTCAGGTGTAAGAGACAATGAAAGACAGAACCGGGGGGGGGGGGGAGAAAGGGGAGGGGGGGGAGGAAAAGGAGAGGGAGGGATGGAGGAGGAGAGGGGAGGGAAGGGGAAGGGGACAGAAACGCACAGGGATCAGGGATGAGAGGTGGGAGAAGAAGGGGGGGGAGGAGAGGGAAGGGGGAAAGAAAGAGAGAGAGGTGAACAAGAGAATCTGGGGATACCATGTGTAATTACCAGCGGGAGCCCGGGGGCTAAATAAGACACATCAAAAATTGGGAATATAGCATGAAGGACTGTAAACCTGTAAGCAAAATCAATGATACCAATATATGGTTTGAATGCCCTCTGTATGAGTATCACAGATAAATACCAGATGTGGAAAAAGGTGCAACAGAAAGCAAAGGTCCCCAAAGGGAGAAAAGTACCAAGTACGCACAAAGTACAAGGTATATAAATATCCGATGAGTCATTGCTAAGATAATGCATGGATAATCAAAATTACACGTTGTACATCATAACGACAACCACGCCGTGGATGGAAAAGAAAACATACATATGAAATTATCATCTATCGTCAATAAAGCATGTGAACGATAAATTAGTATTGAGCCCCCCAGGGTGTACCGTGCCTAAGGTATGAATCCAGTAGGCCTCACGGCGGAGAAGTAACTGATCTCGGTCCCCACCTCTATGGGGTGGCTTGATGTGCTCAATCACCATCCCGCGGAGCTCATGGGTTTGGTGCTTGGCTGTTACGAAGTGCCTTGCTACAGGTTTGTTGGGATCAGCCTGTTCACCCTTTTCGACCCTAAAGTCACTTCTGTGTTTTTGGAATCGTTTTTTAAACGGGTCGATGGTCTTACCCACATATGATAATGTACAGGGGCATTTTAACACATATACGCAGAAATCTGTGTTGCAGTTATAGTACTCGCATATCGGGTAACGTTTACCCATACGTGGGTGTGTAAAATGCGTACCACAGATAAGTGAGTTGCATATGTTGCAGTTATAGCATCTGTAGTTTTAAGTGATATTTTGGGTAATGCTTTGATTTACTTATGTCTGGCATCAGCTTGTATCAGATGGTCACGTAGCGTTCTGCCCCGTTTGTATGCTATCATGGGCCTGGCCTTTGTGGTGGGTCCCAGGGATCTGTCAGATAGTAAGATATTTCGGTTATGTTCAATAGCGTGTTTAATCACACCCGATTCTTGATTGAACGTGTGTACTATTCTTCTACCGTATCTGATGATTTCTGTTGGATTTTAACCATTTTTGAATAAAGATGATCGTTTTCAGAGTGCAGCAGTCCGGGATTTCCTTAGTACCTTAGACTTGTGCACAGTCTGAACCTGTTTCCTATTGAAGGTGGAGGTTTTCCTTTACGGTCCACGGAGCTTGGAGAGCGGCATCAGCTTTCCTTCGGAGATCATGGAGACTATATCAAATTTACCAAACAATAAAGCTCCAGGCCCTGACGGGTACTCCTCTGAATACTATAAAAGATTTGCCGAAACACTATCACCAATATTACAATGGGTGTTCCATGCTGTTGCCTCCTCTGCCTCATTCCCACCAGAAATGTTACAAGCTAGGGTTATCACTTTACCTAAACCAGGGAAGGAGCCAGACAGAGCACAGAATTTTAGACCTATATCACTTTTAAATGTTGACCTAAAAGTGTACGTCAAAATACTGGCAAACAGGATAGCACATCTACTTCCAGTACTCCTAAAACCTGACCAGGTTGGGTTTGTGGCATTTTTAGAGTGCAGCAGTCCGGGATCTCCTTAGTACCTATCCATGATCTCCGAAATAGAGAATGGAGTTTAAGGAGCTTAGTTCTAAGGGAGTCAATGTAGGGAGAGAAATGTCCTTTAAAAATCTCTATTAATTCTGGGGTAGGCTGGGGTATTTCTGTATCCTCTCCTAAGTTATATAGGCTCCCGTAATAATTGCTAAATGCATCAGCTATTTATTTGGGGTTAAATAGTCTGGACCCACTTTTGGGGTGGATCAGGTGTGGAATTTTTTGTTTACTTATTTTGTCTTTAATCTGATTTGCCTGCTTTATTGCCGTGAGTATAGAAGTCTGCTCTGAATTTGTGAGTGTTACGTATGTGTTGTGAAAGAAGTAGAGTCCGAAGGTCATCCCAAGCCCTTGCAAGCTTGTTGCTTGTACCCACAGAAGGTGTTTTTTTTTTTTTTTTTTTTTTTTTTTGGGATTCAAGGCTCGAGATGTCCCTCAGAATAGTGTCCATATGCTTGCTGCCTCCTTTTCCTCTTTAACCACTTGAGCCCCGGACCATTATGCTGCCTAAGGACCAGAGGTCTTTTTCCAATTTGGCACTGCGTCGCTTTAACTGCTAATTGCGCGGTTATGCAATGCTGTACCCAAACGAAATTTGCGTCCTTTTCTTCCCACAAATAGAGCTTTCTTTTGATGGTATTTGATCACTTCTGCAGTTTTTATTTTTTGCGCTATAAACGGAAAAAGACCGAAAATTTTGAAAAAAAATGATATTTTCTACTTTTTGTTATAAAAAAAATCCAATAAACTCAATTTTAGTCATACATTTAGGCCAAAATGTATTCGGCCACATGTCTTTGGTAAAAAAAATGTCAATAAGCGTATATTTATTGGTTTGCGCAAAAGTTATAGCGTCTACAAACTAGGGTACATTTTCTGGAATTTACACAGCTTTTAGTTTATGACTGCCTATGTCATTTCTTGAGGTGCTAAAATGGCAGGGCAGTACAAAACCCCCCCAAATGACCCCATTTTGGAAAGTAGACACCCCAAGGAAATTGCTGATAGGCATGTTGAACCCATTGAATATTTATTTTTTTTGTCCCAAGTGATTGAATAATGACAAAAAAAAAAAAAAAAAAAAATATTTACAAAAAGTTGTCACTAAATGATATATTGCTCACACAGGCCATGGGCCTATGTGGAATTGCACCCCAAAATATATTCAGCTACTTCTCCTGAGTACGGGGATACCACATGTGTGGGACTTTTTGGGAGCCTAGCCGCGTATGGGACCCCGAAAACCAATCACCGCCTTCAGGATTTCTAAGGGTGTAACTTTTTGATTTCACTCTTCACTGCCTATCACAGTTTCGGAGGCCATGGAATGCCCAGGTGGCACAACCCCCCCCCAAATGACCCCATTTTGGAAAGTAGACACCCCAAGCTATTTGCTGAGAGGCATATTGAGTCCATGGAATATTTTATATTTTGACACAAGTTGCGGGAAAGTGACACTTTTTTTTTTTTTTTTTTTTTTTTTGCACAAAGTTGTCACTAAATGATATATTGCTCACACAGGCCATGGGCCTATGTGGAATTGCACCCCAAAATACATTTAGCTGCTTCTCCTGAGTATGGGGATACCACATGTGTGGGACTTTTTGGGAGCCTAGCCGCGTACGGGGCCCCGAAAACCAATCACCGCCTTCAGCGTTTTTAAGGGCGTGAATTTTTGATTTTACTCTTCACTGCCTAACACCGTTTCGGAGGCCATGGAATGCCCAGGTGGCACAAACCCCCCCCAAATGACCCCATTTTGGAAAGTAGACACCCCAAGCTATTTGCTGAGAGGCATGGTGAGTATTTTGCAGCTCTCATTTGTTTTTGAAAATGAAGAAAGACAAGAAAAAACTTTTTTTTTTTTTCTTTTTTCAAATTTCAAAACTTTGTGACAAAAAGTGAGGTCTGCAAAATACTCACTATACCTCTCAGCAAATAGCTTGGGGTGTCTACTTTCCAAAATGGGGTCATTTGGGGGGGTTTTGTGCCACCTGGGCATTCCATGGCCTCCGAAACTGTGATAGGCAGTGAAGAGTGAAATCAAAAATTCACGCCCCTTAGAAAGCCTGAAGGCGGTGCTTGGTTTTCGGGGTCCCGTACACGGCTAGGCTCCCAAAAAGTCTCACACATATGGTATCCCCGTACTCAGGAGAAGCAGCAGAATGTATTTTGGGGTGTAATTTCACATATTCCCATGGCATGTTTGAGCAATATATCATTTAGTGACAACTTTGTGCAAAAAAAAAAAAAAAAAAAAAAAAATTTGTCTCTTTCCCGCAACTTGTGTCGCAATATAAAATATTCCATGGACTCGACATGCCTCTCAGCAAATAGCTTGGGGTGTCTACTTTCCAAAATGGGGTCATTTGGGGGGGTTTTGAACTGTCCTGGCATTTTATGCACAACATTTAGAAGCTTATGTCACACATCACCCACTCTTCTAACCACTTGAAGACAAAGCCCTTTCTGACACTTATTTTTTACATGAAAAAGTTTTTTTTTTTTTGCAAGAAAATTACTTTGAACCCCCAAACATTATATATTTTTTTAAAGCAAATGCCCTACAGATTAAAATGGTGGGTGTTTCATTTTTTTTTTTCACACAGTATTTGCGCAGCGATTTTTCAAACGCATTTTTTGGGGAAAAAACACACTTTTTTAAATTTTAATGCACTAAAACACACTATATTGCCCAAATGTTTGATGAAATAAAAAAGATGATCTTAGACCGAGTACATGGATACCAAACATGACATGCTTTACAATTGCGCACAAACGTGCAGTGGCAACAAAATAAATACATTTTTAAAAGCCTTTAAAAGCCTTTACAGGTTACCACTTTAGATCTACAGAGGAGGTCTACTGCAAAAATTACTGCCCTCGATCTGACCTTCGCGGCGATACCTCACATGCATGGTGCAATTGCTGTTTACGTTTGACGACAGACCGCCGCTTGCGTTCGCCTTAGCGCAAGAGCAGGGGGCGACAGGGGTGCTTTTTTTTTTTTTTTTTTTTTTCTTTATTATTTTTTTGCTTTTTTATCTTATTTTTAAACTGTTCCTTTCATTTTTTTTTTTTTTAAATCATTTTTATTGTTATCTCGGGGAATGTAAATATCCCCTATGATAGCAATAGGTAGTGACAGGTACTCTTTTTTGAAAAAATTGGGGTCTATTAGACCCTAGATCTCTCCTCTGCCCTCAAAGCATCTGACCACACCAAGATCGGTGTGATAAAATGCTTCCCCAATTTCCCAATGGCGCTATTTACATCCGGCGAAATCTAAGTCATAAAATGCTCGTAGCTTCCGGTTTCTTAGGCCATAGAGATGTTTGGAGCCACTCTTGTCTCTGATCAGCTCTATGGTCAGCTGGCTGAATCACCGGCTGCATTCTCAGGTTCCCTGTTGAGACAGGAGAGCCAGAGAAAAACACGGAAGACGGTGGGGGGGGGGGGGCATTCCCTCCCACGGGTTGTAAAGGCAGTCTAGAGGCTAATTAGCCGCTAGGATTGCTTTTACATGAAAGCCGACCGCTGGCTGAAAAGAATGATACCAAGATGATACCTAAACCTGCAGGCATCATTCTGGTATAACCACTCAAAGTTGTGAATGGCGTACCTGAAGACAAAAAAATGGTTAACAATAAAGCACAGTAAACAATAAAGTATAAATAATTACATACCTGAAAAACAAACATGATAAAACATAATAACAATAACAATAACAATAACAATAACAATAACAATAAAACACTGCAGAATAGAATACAGTAAAAAAAGAGCAGAACAATAGAGAGAGAGAATAGAGAGAGAGAACAATAAAACGACAACTATTTTTTTTTATTTTATATATATTTTTTTTTTTTTTACACTTTTTTTGTAACTAACTTTTATAACTGTAACCGGTTCCAGGTTCGGGTCTCTCAAAATGCGATGGCATCTTGGGAGACCCTGTGAAAGTGTGCCTAGTCTGTGCAATGCTGTACCCTACGCTAATACTCAACTAGTGTATGGTAGCGTTCAAAACATTCACCAATGCAAAGACCAGGATTGTCAGGACAGAAGGGACAATAATAGCGGGTGTCACGCCTATATCCGCGTTTGCTGCAGACACAACATCTTTTTGGGGGGGGTTCGTTGGGTAGGGGTACTCGGGAGCACATAAAAATGCCTCTCATGCAGCCGACTGCATTTCGTTGGGGGATGTGAATGGGGGAAGTACGGGCGCTGCAGAAGTGGTGGGTTCCCAATTAGGATTGGCGAATGCAGCAGGAAGGGCACTATGGGCACGACGGGCCTGTGTTTGTCTTTTTGGTGGCAGCGGGACACTACTTGTGCTTGTCACCTCACCAGCTTGAACTGCACTTATGGGACTCGCCACGTCACCAAGTGTTACTGCAGTGCTGGTTTGACTACGACCGGGGTGTACTAGGCCGCTGGTGCTTGCCAGTTCAATAAAAAGCTTCCAAAAAAACTGTTAGCGATCGCAGGGATCAGGCCTGACTCTGCAAACGCTGCAGTTATGCGTTTAGTGTTTTGTAAGTGACAGTGATCGATCGATACTGCACTTGGGTGGGCTGGACTGGGCCGGGCGGAGGGGCAAAACGCAGGTGCTAGCAGGTATCTGGGTTGATCCCGCTAACACTGCGTTTTTGGGAACCCTAAACTGCTGGGGACGCTAGTATAGATCTGATCTGATCGGATCAGATATTGATCCGTTCAGATACTATACCACTAAAGGAGGCGTATGCTGCGTGCGTGGGTGTTAGTGGTACTGGCGCTAACCTGACGCTGCCTGGGGCCGGTGCTTGCTAGTTCACCAAAATGCTACCAAAAAAACTGTTAGCGATCGCAGGGATCAGGCCTGACTCTGCGAACGCTGCAGTTATGCGTTTAGTGCCTTGTAAGTGTCAGTGATCGATCGATACTGCACTTGGGTGGGATGGGCTGGGCCGGGCGGAGGGGCACAACGCAGGTGCTAGCAGGTATCTGGGCTGATCCCGCTAACACTGCGTTTTTGGGAACCCTAAACTGCTGGGGACGCTAGTATAGATCTGATCGGATCAGATATTGATCCGATCAGATACTATACCACTAAGGGAGGTGTACGGTGCGTGCGTGGGTGTTAGCGGTACTGGCGCTAACCTGACGCTGCCTGGTGCTTGCTTGCCAGTTCACCAAAATGCTACCAAAAAAACTGTTAGCGATCGCAGGGATCAGGCCTGACTCTGTGAACGCTGCAGTTATGCGTTTAGTGTTTTGTAAGTGACAGTGATCGATCGATACTGCACTTGGGTGGGCTGGGCGGAGGGGCAAAACGCAGGTGCTAGCGGGTATCTGGGCTGATCCCGCTAACACTGTGTTTTTGGGAACCCTAAACTGCTGGGGACGCTAGTATAGATCTGATCAGATCAGATATTGATCCGATCAGATACTATACCACTAAGGGAGGCGCATGCTGCGTGCGTGGGTGTTAGCGGTACTGGCGCTAATCTGACGCTGCCTGGGGCGACGCATATCACCGCCGGGCGATCAGGGGGCTAAACCTTTATTAGGTAATAAACGGCGGGTGCCCTGACACTATAAAAAATAAACGAACTAACCTGCGTCACCCGTAACGGTTATACGGTGATCAGTGGTGAAAGGGTTAACTAGGGGGCAATCAAGGGGTTAAAACATTTATTAGGTAGTATATGGGGGTCCCTGTCACTATAAAACGCTGACGGCGAACCTAAATATTTACCTCACTAACTAGCGTCACCAGCGACACTAATACAGCGATCAGAAAAATGATCGCTTAGCAACACTGGTGACAGGGGGTGATCAAGGGGTTAAAACTTTATTAGGGGGGGTTAGGGGGGTACCCTAGACCTAAAGGGGGGTGATACTCACTGTCCCAACACTGTAACTGTCACAAACTGACACTATGCAGTAATCAGAAAAAAAAAAAAAAAAAAAAAAAAAAAACCTGCTGGTGTCAGTTTGTGACAGGGGGGGGGGGGTGATTGGGGGGGGATCGGGGGGCGATCGGGGGGGGGATCGGGGTGTTTTGTATGCCTGGCATGTTCTACTGTGTGTGTGTGTGTTGTGCACTCACATTGATGTCTTCTCCCCTCGGCGCTGGAACGGAAAATACCGAGCCGAGGGGAGATGACATCATTTCCTTTGCTGCTGTTTAGCATACAGCAGCAAAGGAGTGTTCCCATTGGCCGGCGGCGATCGCGAGGGGGGGGCCACGAACGGATGGCCTCCCCCTCATCTCGGATCGCCGGGGAACAGAACGGGACCGCTTCGGGCACCGGGGGGGGGTCCGATCGGACCCCCCACCCGCGAGAGGCAAATCACGTACATGTACGTGATTTTGCCTGCCCGTGCCGCCTTGCCGACGTAAATCGGCGTTAGGCGGTCCTTAAGTGGTTAATGAAGCACTGTGTTTCATCAGTATTCCCCTAATGAATGCATTATGAGCTGTCCACAAGACAAATGGGTTCACCTCTGCAGTGTCTTTTTGTTAAAGAACTCCATCAGCGAAGTTTCAATGTCCAATGCAATTGCTGAATCTGAAAAAAGATGTACATCGTTTTTCCATCTATTAGCCCGGGTGGAAAAACCGTGGCTCCCTACAGTTATAGACATCGGAATGTGATCAGTCCATGTGATGGTGCCTATTTCTGATTTTGAGATTTTTTGTAATAAGAATTTATCCAGTAAGAACATATCTATCCTTGAGTATGATAGATGGACTTGGGAGAAGAAGGTAAAATCTTTCTCGGTTGAATGATGACATCTCCACACGTCATATAGATTAGTCGATTTAGTAAAGCTGGATAGAGTTGTTCTAAAACCCTTTCTGTATGTTATGTTCGATATGTCCAACTGATGATTGGAGATAGCATTCAAGTCACCGCAGAGGACAACGTGGCCATAAGTTTGTTGTTTGACCTTCCTCCAAAGCTTATTCAAAAAGCTTAGTTGCCCG
Organism: Aquarana catesbeiana; assembly: GCF_042186555.1. Classification (NCBI taxonomy): domain Eukaryota; kingdom Metazoa; phylum Chordata; class Amphibia; order Anura; family Ranidae; genus Aquarana; species Aquarana catesbeiana. The sequence continues at coordinate 114,931,224 of NC_133335.1, read as the reverse complement.
GTATTTGGTGCATAGACATTAACTATAGTGTAAGCTATATTGTTAATCTCGCATGACAGTATAATGCACCTGCCATGTTTATCACATTGGCTGGAAATGTGTTTGAACGCTACTGTTTGCTTTACTAAGATGGCCACTCCTCTCTTCTTAGATGGAGCACATGCAAAATAGGTATGGGGGTATTGAGTATGCGTTAAGTTTGGATGGTTCTGTGCTTTAAAGTGAGTCTCTTGGATGCAAAACACATCGCAATTTTGGGTGCGGGCTTCCTTCCACAACATATGTCGCTTCTGTGGGTTATTCAAGCCATTGACATTCAGGGAAGTGTTTTTAAATGCCATTGCCAGGAAGTCTATTACCGCTCTAATGGGGGTTGTTATGTGTTTCTTGTTCGGTTAACAAATGTCTTACCCTAGAGACAATCCTGCTGGTAGAGGGAGTCTTTATCTGTAGAAACGTGGGTCCTTGCGTCCGCTGGGCTTTACTAGAGAGGCTGTAGTGTAGAGAGGAACTTTTTAGAGAGTTCAATGTGACTTACAAAATTCCGGATCTGGAAAATAAACAACAAACTGAAAGAAACAAAAACAACAAGAGTGCGTGCCACGCGCACTGTAAAAATTTGCGCTTTCTACTGAAATCTGAGCAGGGATTTGACCTGCTGATTTAGGGGTTTGTGCAAACAAATGTTAACACCGGTTAGAACCTCCGGATTGTATTGAAACAAGTAATACTGGTAAGGCACTACATGCTTACGTCAACTTTAAAGTCATGGTATGGGTTCAGAAGGGGAGTCCTGAGCGTTTTGGTCCCCATCCTCCTCTCTAGGCAGGATTTTCCACTTCTCCAGTAACCAAATTCCTTCCTCCAGTGAAGTCACCAGGAATTCACGGTCCCCCTTGGATATTAACAAGTTGGCAGGGTAGTTCCAGCAGTAAGTTATATAGTGGTTTAGTTATGGTCATGAGGTTGCGTCGTCTTTGCATTGTATGTGCGGACAAGGCAGCGAAAAAAAGGACAACTCTTGCATACAGTCAGGGAGCTGTTCCACCTGTCTTGCGGCGTACATATATTTCTCTTTAACCCTATAGTAATGAATCCTGGCAATAGTGTCTGTGGGTAATTGTTCAGGCATGTGTTTTGGTTTTGGCAGTCTATGTATATGGTCTATGACCAGTTCCTCCAGAGGCAGATCAGAGAGGGTTTCATCATCATTCATGATGTTGGTCAGTAAAGCTGTAAATTCTGATGTTTTGACCATTTCAGGGATGCCTCTGATTTGAATGTTGTTCCTTCTGGAACGGTCCTCGACGTTGGCGACCTTTGACTTGAGCCATGTTATGTCATCCTCATGGTCATTATGTGCATCAACCATATTGTTAAAGGTTTCAGTGAATTCCCCCATTTTGCTTTCTATATGGGTCACTCTGTCATTCAGTGCATTTACCTCCTGACTTGCATTGCTTTATAAGCTGTAGCATGTCTGTGTGGATTACGCTTCTCAGAGACACTAGCATATCCTTTAAGGTAGAGTCTATGACAGGCTGGTTGTTTGTGGGGAATGCTGCTATGGCGTCCTGAAACTCCAGAGTGTCGTCTAATGCAATGCATCTGTCCCCTTCCTCAGTAGCTGCAGGTGTATGTTCTGTAATTTTCTGCTTAGCTTTAACAGGGCTATTTGAACTGGAGGAGGTTTGTGATCCTGACTGCCTCTGGTAAACTTGTGTCTGTGGAGGCTGCTCCGCCATCCATCCCGTTTTGGATGTCTGGCTCTGAGAGGAGGACGAGCCCTGTATGTCGCCGGCACCATCTTGGCGACTCGAGCGGCCGGCCAGTGAGTAAAACTCTGTCATCTTAGCAGGCTCTCTTCTGTCCTTCCTCTTTCTCAGCGTGCTCCTTGGGTGCCCCCAACCTCAGGTGTGGAAAAACCGCCGTCTGTAAGTACTTTTTGTCGCTGTAATTAGCTCCTGAGGATCTGTGTGGCAGGGAGCTGTGTACTCATGTGGCCATACTCCTCGCTCGCCGGCTCCGCCTCCCCAATAAACCTCTTTTACATACACAAAAATGATGTGATTTAGGTGTAGCAGCCTTTTATAGAAGCCCTTTCATTTTTGTGATTGTAAATGGTTATGTCCTCACATGGTTTCTTTAATGTGTTGAATTAGGTTTTCCTGCTTATGAAAGAAAATAAAGTATGCCACAAGCACAAAACTACAGTATATGATTTGTAAAAGTCAAGAAAAGACAGTGAAACAATTAAAAACCTCTTCAATTTGCTTGTCTTGTTGTTTAGGGTCTTCCCTAAAGCCAATGTGACCAGACTTGGTGGATGGATCAACTTTAATTGCACGTACTCCTGTAGCTTTGTTCTGGACCCTGAGGATCCCCTTTTTCAAAGGATTGGGGGACTTTTTATGAATAGGCTCATCCAAGAATTTGGAACTGACCATGTTTACAATGCAGACACCTTCAATGAGATGACACCAACTAGTTCAGATCCCTCTTATTTGTCTGCTGTCAGCAATGCCATCTTCAAATCTATGGTCAATGGTAAGGCCAAAAAAAAGTAAAACTTTATTTGTTTTGTTATGTTTATGCTATTTATGTTGCTGCTAGTATTGCAAAAGGTAATGCTATACATGCATGCACCCTGAAGTTACATTATCTCAGCACCTGGCTCAATTTTCAGGGAAAGGACTGTACGCTACACTATACATGCTCCACAGCCTGTGTACAGTTAAAATTATTTTACTGGTCTTGTAAATTTATATCATAAAGTAGAACTACAGGCAAAACCTTTTTTTTTTTTTGTTTTGGATAGAGAAAAGGAGGGTTATAACCCCTGTTGGTTTATTTTTTGCCATCTGTGCCCCATTGGGGAGATTTACCTTCACTTCCTGTCGCATAGCCAAAATAGGAAGTGCAAGGAAATCCCTGCAAATTAAGGGAATCCCTTGGGGACCCCCAGGCCATCATAACTAGTGTCCATATTGGAGGATTTCCCCTCTATTACTTTTCTGGGGAAGCCCAAAATATGGGATTTTCTTTTACTTTCAATGCTAATGGTAATTGGGACAAATTGAGAGGACTAATCTTCTTACTCCCATAAAAAATGACTGTTGCTCTAATCTTCTAATCCCTGTTCACTCTATTCAAAGCTAAAGAAAAAGTTTTATCTTTAGTTCTACTAAAGGTAGAAGTATGGGAATTTTTTATTATACTTACCCAGGTGGATGCAGCATCGGTCCCCCGCCAGCTCTAACACTGAGAACCGAGCGATCAAACACCGCCAAACGCCCCGGTTTTCACTGCTCCTCGAGTAGAGAGCTGGTGATCACTGGCTCTCTGCTGTGCCGCCCCCCTGTGCTCCATGGAGCACTGGGCTGTGGAGGGGGCGAAAGCTGGGTGCTGGTCCAGGCATGTGGGCGGATCCCAACCATGTGGTCGTGATTTTTCCCAGGCCTGGACCAGCTCTGTGACATCAGCTGACAGCAGGCTTCAGCCCGCTGTCTGTTGAAAACGGGTCACAGGAGTGCAGAACGAACAAACGAGCTTTGGCTGTACTTCTCCTTTAATTGTACAGTACAGGACCCAAGGCTGTAGTTTCAGACCATGGATTATATGCAGGCTACCTTCAGGTGATTGGACATTGGCAAAGAAGTTTGCTAGGGCCACCCCCAGTACATACTCCTATACCCCTCCCACTCTGTGAAACTACAGTTTTTTTTTTTATTCAGACTCTTCTGTCAATATTTGACTGCTTATTGCCCTGTGCTAGCTAGCAGTTTCCTGATCAGTAACCCTTGAGGGTTGATTTACTAGAACTGGAGAGTGCAAACTCTGGTGCAACTCTGCATGGTAGCCAATCAGCTTCTAACTTCAAGTGTAGTTAGCCACAGGGTGCTATACAGGCTCAGGGATGTGGTCCATCCCTATGGTTACCAGACCCTGAAGACACCTGTGGATGATGCTTACTGTGATGGGCGAAGCCTGAACCCATAGTGGGCTCTGTGACACAGACAAGATGAGACAGTGTTTCTCTGTAATTTAGACTGACTATACACAACCCCCATTGCCTAGAACACAAGCAGTTGCATAGGCACAGGTAAGAGCGGTTATTCACTTTATTGTGTTACTCCCCATTATACTTGTCTCAAACACCTTTGGCGCTTATAAGTCTTTATACTCATTTAGCCTTTTAACCACTTCAGCCCGGGATGATTTGGCTGCTCAATGACCAGAGCACTTTTTACAATCTGCCACTGTGTTGCTTTAACTGGTAATTGCGCAGTCATGCAATGCTGTACCCAAACAAAATTTGTGTCCTTTTTTCCCACAAATAACTTTCTTTTGATGGTATTTGATTGCCTCTGCAATTTTTCTTTTCATTTTTTGCGATATAAATGGAAAAAGACCGAAAATTTTGAAAAAAAATGATTTTCTACTTTGTTATAAAAAAATTAAATAAACTCAATTTTAGTCGGGGCGTGGCCTTGACCGGCATGTGAGTAGCAGCTTCCTCACAGAGCTCCCAACTGTTACCCTTAACTGATCCTGTTCCTGACCACATCACACTGCTTGAGGGCTATCAGCCGAATCCGGAACCTACTGGGACCAAGTTGTGGTACCTGTTCGGGCAGAACTCATGATGGTTCTGCGGGGAAAGAGCAAAGAAGAGGGACACCGCTTGGAGATCCAAGATGGCGCTGCCGCTGGGTCTCAGCAGCGTGGACAGCGGGGCGCTGATAAAACAAAGGACACTGTGAGTAAACCACCCAAAACCCCTAAGAATGCCACCGGTGACCCCCTAACCAAAGACATTTGTTTCTGTGCCCAGAAACTTGCAGGCACCCTGAATTTAGAAGAACCGGCTGAGGGGGGGGGGGACGCTGAGGGGGAACTCACAGCACAGGGTAATATGGAGGAAGGTGTTCTAGAGTGCACAGATGCCAGCCTCATAACAGCACAGGCAGAGGAGCTGGAGGAGAATGGTGAGGATGAGGAGTCTGCTCAGCCTACCCTTGCTGAGATCCTGAGGGCTGTTAACAAATGCACTGCCTCAGTCAGTACCCTGCAAGAACACTTTGGTGGCCTGAAGGAGGAAGTGTCTTTGATCGGGCAGGACATTCAAAAGATTAGAGAACGGACCACTGCTGAAAGCGGGATCAGTGATGTGGAGGACAAACTCCCTCCTTTGATACGAGAATCACAGCATAAAACCAGGAGGGTTGCTGCGGTGGATCAACGCGCGGATGACCTTGAGAATAGAGTGAGAAGGATTAACGTAAGAATTGTAGGTCTCCCTGAGAAAACCGAGGGTAGAGACCCCACCGAGTTTATTGAAAAATGGTTGCTGGAGGTGTTTGGGAAGGAGGCGTTTACACCTCTTTATGCTGTGGAGAGAGCCCACAGGGTGTCTCTGTGCCCTCTTCCCCGGGACATCCCCCTCGCTCTATCCTCACCCCACTACTACACTACAGAGAGAGAGAGATCATTCTGCGTCTAGCCAGAGAGAAGCAAAAAATACGGTTCAATGGAGCATGCATCTCCTTTTACCCCGATTTTTCCTCGGATGTACAGAAAAGGAGGGCCCGGCTCATGGAGGTCAAGAAAAGGCTACAGCAGTTACAGGCCCCGTGCTACTCAGCCCGACTCCGAATTACAGCGAGAGGCCAGGCTCACTTCTTTGAACAGGCGGTGGAAGCGTTGGCCTGGCTGGATATGAATGAAAATGCTTTGCGCCCGGCCGGAAGAATGGCGGCTGAGGAGGACTGACATACCCTGAGTACTCAGGGGATACTGGCCCACAGGAGCCTGGGCAGCCCACATGATTGATAACTGCACTGTTTGTTTCCTTTCCCGCACCTAGGTGCAGTGTTTTTCAGCTATGCCGGGAACATGAGATGATTTGTTGCTCTCTGTCCCCCCACGGAGAGATTGTGCGATGACACAAATTACACCCTAAAATACATTCTGCTGCTTCTCCTGAGTATGGGTATACCACAGGTCTGAGACTTTTTGGGAGCCTAGCCGCGTACAGGATCCCGAAAACCAAGCACTGCCTTCAGGATTTCTAAGGACGTAAATTTTTGAATTCACTACTCCCTACCTATCACAGTTTCGAAGGCCATGAAATGCCAAGATGGCACAACCCCCCCAAATGACCCTATTTCGGAAAGTAGACACCCCAAGCTATTTAATAGGCATGTTGAGTCCATGGAATTGTTTATACTTTGCCACAGGTTGCGGGAAACTTTAATTTTTTTTTTTTTTTCACAAAGTTGTCACTAATTGATATATTGCTCAAACATGCCATGGGCATATGTGAAATTACACCCCAAAATACATTCTGCTGCTTATCCTGAGTACGGGGATACCACATGTGAGACTTTTTGGGAGCCTAGCCATGTACAAGACCCCGAAAACCAATTACTGCCTTCAGGCTTTCTAAGGGCGTAAAATGGTGATTTCACCTCCTCACTGCCTATCACAGTTTCGGAGGCCATGAAATGTCAAGATAGCACAACCCCCCCAAATTACCCCATTTTGAAAAGTAGACACCCCAAGCTATTTTCTGAGCGGCATGTTGAGTCATTTTCAAAAATAAATAAGAGCTGCAAAATACTCACCATGCCTCTTAGCAAATACCTTGGGGTGTCTACTTTCCAAAATGGGGTCATTTGGGGGGGGGGGGGGATTGTGCTATCTGGACATTTCAGGGCCTCCGTAACTGTGAATAGGTAGTGAGGAGTAAAATCACAATTTTACGCCTTTAGAAAGCCTGGAGGCTGTGCTTGGTTTTCGGTGTCCTGTACGCGGCTAGGCTCCCAAAAAGTCTCACACGTATCCCCATACTCAGGAGAAGCAGCAGAATGTATTTTGGGGTGAAATTCCACATATAACCATGCCATGTTTGAACAATATATCATTTTAGTGACAACTTTGTGCAAAACTCTTCTAACCACTTGAAGACAAAGCCCTTTCTGACACTTTTTGTTACATGAAAAAATATTTTTTTTTGCTAAAAAATGACTTTGAACTCCCAAACATTATATATATTTTTTTAAAGCAAAGGCCCTACAGATTAAAATGGTGGGTGTTGCAACTTATTTTTTCTTACAATATTTGTGCAGCGATTTTTCAAATGCATTTTTTTTGGCAAAAAACACTTTTTAATTTTAATGCACTAAAACACACTATATTGCCCAAATGTTTGATGAAATAAAAAAGATGATCTTATGCCAAGTACATGGATACCAAACACGACATGCTTTAAAATTGCGCACAAACGTGCAGCGGCGACAAACTACGTACATTTTTAAAAGCCTTTAAAAACCTTTACAGGTTACCACTTTCGATTTACAGATTAGGTCTACTGCTAAAATTACTGCCCTTGATCTGACCTCACATGCATGGTGTAATTGCTGTTTACATATAACACCAGACTGATGCTTGCGTTCGCCTTTGCGTGTGAGCACGGGGGGACAGGGGTGCTTTTATTTTGTTTTTTTTGTTTTATTTTTAAACTGTTCCTTTCATTTTTTTTTTTGTAATCATTTTTATTGTTGTCTCAGGGAATGTAAATATCCCCTATGATAGCAATAGGTAGCGACAGGTACTCTTTTTTTGAAAAAAATTGGGGTCTATTAGACTATTAGACCCTAGATCTCTCCTCTGCCCTCAAAGCATCTGACCACACCAAGATCGGTGTGATTAAATGCTTTCCCAATTTCCCAATGGCACTGTTTATATCGGCAAAACCTAAGTCATGAAATGCTCATAGCTTCCGGTTTCTTAGGCCATAGAGATGATTGGAGCCGTTCTGGTCTCCGATCAGCTCTATGGTCAGCTGGCGGAACCACCGGCTGCATTTTCGGGTTCCCTGTTAGGACAGGAGAGCCTGAGAAAACCATAGAAAACGGTGGTGGTGGGGGGTTCCCTCCCACTGCTTGTAAAAGCAGTCTAGAGGCTAATTAGCTGCTAGGATTGCTTTTACATGAAAGTTGACCGCTGGCTGAAAAGAATGATACCAAGATAATCATTCTGGTATAACCACTGAAAGTCCAGCAACATACCAGTACGTTGCTGGTCCTTGTTTGGCATATATTGTAATTTTCTTCTTTTCATGCAGCCTGTGGGCTGAACGAAAAAGAGATTGATCGGTGGGTATGCCCACCATTAGAATACCGTCCTTCATCCACCCACTTCTAATGATGGGCATACATGCACCGTTTTCTTTTAACTGTGGTAGTAAAATCACCTCCTATAGCGCTGGAGTCGCTGATTAACGTATCGTGGGAGCAAACGCTGTTGTTGTCAAGATAGGTAAATCAGTGCTGCAGCTGAATAGCATACCTGCTAAGCAAAGGATGGTTAAAAATAAAACAAAGTAACATTACAGTATAACAGTAAGACTTGCCATACCTACAAAGCAAATATAATAAAACAGTTAAAATAAAACATTTTTTAACGCAATCTGTGCCTTAAAAAAATATATGCCGAAGCATGGGGGCAATCCACCCCTAATGTTAGGAGCAAATTGCTCCTCCACCCCTGCCCCCATGCTTTGGCATATATGCCTTTTTTTTTTTTTTTTTTTTTAACTGTGGTGGTGAAATCACCTCCTACAGCGCTGGAGTCACGGCTTTATGTATCGTGGGGAGCAAACGATGTTGCTGTCAGAATAAATAAACCCGTGCTGCAGCTGAATGGTGTACCTGCTAAGCAAATGATAGTTAACAATAACAGTACGACTAACCGTACCTGCAAAGCAAACAACAATTAGAGAGAAGAAAAATAAAACCACAACTATATTTGGCTTTTTTTTTTTTTTTTTGTGTGTTTTATTTTTTTTTATATTTTTTTGCACTGTTATATAAACTGTAAACGTTCCAGATTAGGGTCTCTCAAAATGTGATGGTCATCATCTTTCGAGACCCTGTGTTAGTGTGGACTGTGCAATGTTGTTCCCCTACGCTAATACTCCACTAGTGTGTGGTAGCGTTCGAAACAGTCACCATTGCAAAGACCAGGTTGGTCAGGACAGGAGGCAAAATAAAAGCGGGTGTCACACCTATATCCGGAAAACCAAAAAAGAAAAACTGTGCTGAACAAGAACTAAACTAAAAATAGCTGCAACACCAAGTGAGATGCACACAAATACAAATAAAAAACAAAAATGGTTGCGCTCTAAATTCAAAATGTGATAGATAAATGTTCAGTGAATGAAATCTATAATTGGTCACATAAATAGATAATAATAAACTCTGTAGGTGTTCAGTGATAGTGTAGATGAGTGCCAAAAAGCGTCAATCAAATTTCAATAAACAACCGATGATGAATGGTGCTTAGGTGAACTTGTGATCAAATCCAGGAATCAATGTGACTTTACTTGACAAACCCACCACCATAAGAAGTGTGCGCTTACCAGCTACACAGACAGATAATGCCTGTGGCTAACACCCAGCCAGGGCCTTTTCATCAACTAGATAGATTGTCACATCTATGAGGGGTCCTCTGTTTGGAGTTTAAGACAGCACGAATCCTCCGCTGGAAGCTTGTTGCAAATCCTCCACTGGAAACTTGTTGCAATACAACGGATGTTGGTGCAATTGTGGCGGAGAAGGTGTAAAACTTGTCAGCGGAGACTCCGCAAACCGGCTGCTGCCATATTGCTCGCAGTGCGCATGCTCCAACCAGGCTTCAGCCGATGACATCCCCAGCCGATCTCATCGCCTATATCCGCGCTTTCTACCGACACAATATCTTCTTTGGGGGTTTCTTTGGGTAGGGGTACCAGAGAGGACATGCGGCAAATGCCTCTCATGCAGCCGGCTCACTGCATTTGGATTGGGAAGTTGGGCCACTGCACCGTCTGGAAACAGAAGGCCTGTGATGATTTCTTCCTGGAATTTAAGGAAGGATCCAGTTCGTCCTGAAGCTTTGTATAGCACATAAGCATTCAGCAGAGCCAATTCAAATAAGTATACAGACATTATTTTGTACCGATATCTGGCCTTACGGGCAATTAGGTATGGCACCAACAACTGGTCATTGAGGTCCACCCCTCCCATATTCAGGTAATATTCGTGGACACAGAGGGGTTTCTCCACAACACCAGTCGCCGTAGGAATTTGGACCGTCATGTCTGTGTGATTAGATCGCACAGTGCAACATGCGCCAATTCCGTGATCAAACAAGTGACTCGCTCATGTAATAATTGTCCACATATAAGTGGTACCCCTTTCCGAATAAGGGTGACACCAAGTCCCACACAATCTTACCAGCCCTCCCTATGTATTCTGGACAGTTCTCCGGCTCTACGTAACTATCTCTTCCCTCATAAACCATAAAACTATATGTATAGCCTGTGGCCCTGTCACAGAGCTTATACATCTTGACCCCATATTTGGCACGCTTGCTGAGTAGATACTGTTTGAATGGCAAGCGGCCAGAAAACTTAATCAGGGACTCATCAATGCAGACAACTTGATGGGAGTAAACAAGGCTGCAAACTGTTGGTTTAAGGGGTTTACGAGGGGCCGAATTTTTTAGCGCAGAGAACACGGGCATATGGTGAATTGGGTCAGTGGACCAATATGACCTCAACTCACTCTTTTTAGTTATGCCCATGAGGAGGGATATGCCCAGGAAGGTCTTAAATTCGGAAACCGTAATAGGCTTCCAATCCCTAGCAAGGGTCAGCTGGGGATTATTGGCAATGAATTGACCAGCATATAAACTGCTTTTGGACCACAATAGATCTATAGAGATCTTCCGTGAGAAATAGCGAATAAAAATCAAGTGATGTAAAATCAACTGTTTCCACCTGAATTCCGGGTTGGCCAGTGAATGGGGGAAGTACGGGTGCTGCAGAAGTGGTGGGCTCCCAATTAGGATTGGCAAATGCAGCAGGAAGGGCACTATGGGCTTGATGGGCATGTCTTTGTCTTCTTGGTGGCTGCAGGACTCTACTCGTGCTAGCCACCTCACCAGCTTGAACTGCACTTATGGGACTCGCCACGTCACCACGTGATACTGCAGTGCTGGATGTACGACCAGGATGTACTAGACCACTGGTGCTTGCCAGTTCACCAGAAGGATGAGCGGCACTAGTACTGGCTCTCTGCTCCATACGAGAGCCCTGCAGTTCTTGCACCTCAACGACAGCAGAAGAACAGGGTTGGGTACGCCTGACCTTCGCAGGGACCACAACTCTGTCGTCGGAGCTATCTGTCAGGGTGCCACTGCTGTCAACTGGTTCGTATTCTTTTTTTTTTTTTTTTTTTTTTTTTTTTTTTGCCACTTCAGCGAAGTGTTATTTGGGAGATATAGTTTCAACTTTACAGTTCAATCTCATCCCTTTACATATTCACATCATTGTGGCGTCGTCAGTCTTTATTCACCAATTACTCATAGTAATATAAAAAGAGAAACAAGAATCTGCCCCTAGGGGTTGTTTATCCCCAGTGACCCTCCTAAACCAACCCCCCCTCGACACCCCCGTGGCCCCCCCCCTTCCCCTCTAATCTAACCCTCATTTTGCTTGTTGCTATCCTGGCTCCTCCCCCTATTATAATACCTTTTGTCTATTCCAATCCTTGTCCTACTCATTTACACTAGTTGGTATTGCTCGTCTAGTTTCTGTATTCACAATGAGGCATCAATCTATGTTCCCCACCCCTCGGCCGCTCGGAGTGAGTACTTATATTTTACCCAATCCCTCCATATCTCCTCAAAGACTTCCATTTCCAACCCTTCACTATACCTCAGATATTCCAGGCGGTGAATTTAATTTATCTTGTTGAACCACTCCCGCGTTGTAGGTCTCCCTCTATCCAACCAATATCTAGGAATAAGGCTCTTGGCTGCATTAAGGAGGTGTGGTAGTAGTAAACCGAGATACATCTTCGTGGGCATTTTACTGCCATGGTGCAAACACACCCAGGGGTCGTCCAGGATTTCCATACTAATAATCTCACGAATGGTTCGCCTTATCTCCCCCCAATATTTTTTAATTTCCGGACACTGCCACCATATGTGCGCCATAGTCCCGATGTCTACACAGCCCCTCCAGCATAATTGCGATGTTTCCTTCTGGATTCTATGTGCTCTATCAGGAGTGATGTACATTCTCGCTAGAATCTTATAATTCATGTCGGATAGCTTAAGGCTAACCGAGGTAGCGTTCACCCTTTTTAGGATCAGCCCCGTCTCCCTTTCACTAATCTTGCTGTCCAGTTCCTTCTCCCACCTCGAGATATGGCGGACGCACAACACCTCCTAATTCGTTCAATACTCTGTAGATCTTGGAGACACGCCCCTTCCCTTTTTTCTCCGTACATATTTTCTCCATGGGGAGAAGGCCCTCCATCGACCTAATTGGCTGCGGGAGTGAGTCAACAAAATGTTTCAGCTGCTTATACCTCCATGGATCTATAATAAACCATTCATTTTTTGCTTTACATTTTGAAATGTACATATCTTGCCCTGACTCATGATATCTTTTAATTGGGCGTCGTCCTTCAAAATCCACCTCCCAAACAAATCTTCTTTCCCCGTTGTAAAATAATCTGTGTCCTTGAGCGGAATTAACAGTGAGTTATACTCCCAGTGCTCCTTCTCGTGCAATTTATCCCACATATTTAATGTAAGTTTTGTGAACTCCGTTGTTTCCGTGCTCAATTTTCTATGCTGTGGTGGGATCCACACTATCTTACCCAGCTCTACTTCACTCGTTTTATTTTCTATTTTCACCCATTGTTTTTCTTTGTTTTTTACCCAATCTAATATGCGTGATAAGGCTATCGCCTCGTAATATTTTCTGATATCAGGTGCCCCCCCTTCCTCTTATCTTTAGTTAATTGTGTAAGCTTTATTCGGGGTTTTTTCCCTCGTATAAACTTTAGGAATATGGTGCGCAATCTATTAAAATAGATCTGTGGGATTCGAATTGGAAGCATTTGCATTTTATAAATGATTTTTGGGAGGATTGACATCTTAAATAAGTTGATTCTTCCTCCCCATGAAAGTTGGTTACACGATATTCTGTTCAGGTCGGTCTTGATCTCATTAAGGAGTGGCATAAAGTTAGCTTGGAACAATGACTCTTTAGTTGTAGTTATTTTTACTCCTAGGTAATTAAGCTCTTTAATCCCCCATTTAAATGGAAAAGACTTCTGATATGTATTATCCCCTACTTTACCTTCAATTATATCTAGCGTTTCTGACTTGGTCGAGTTGACCCGGAAATTGGACAGCCTTCCATAGGCTTTTATGGTCGCTAACAGATTCAGGAGGGTAGTCCTTGGACGGGTGACATAAAATAATACGTCATCCGCGAAGGCAGCTAGTTTGTACTCTTCTTCACCTATTTTTACCCCACTAATATCCGGGTTAAGCCTTATCTTCGCTAGGAGGGGCTCCAATGCCAGCACAAACAACAATGGAGAGAGTGGGCACCCCTGTCTGGTGCCATTGTACATTTTAAATGGCTCAGAGAGGTTTCCATTTGTCTTCACTCTCGCAGTGGGGTGTATATATAAGGCCTTTATCCAGCTAAGCATTCTGTAACCCAGTCCTATCTCCTCTATAGTATCCCACATGAAGCCCCAGTCTACCCTGTCAAAGGCTTTTTCAGTGTCTATTGACAAGAGTAGACCTGGGGCCCCGCTTTCTTTTATTTTCTGGGCTACCAGTAACGTCTTAATGCCATTATCCCTCCCTTCTCTTCCTGGCACGAAACCCACCTGGTCAGGGTGGATAATCTCATTGATTATCCGTTTCAACCTGTCGGCTAATAACTTAGCGAATAGTTTTGTGTCGGCGTTTAGGAGAGAAATGGGCCTATAACTGGAGCATAACGTACTATCCTTTCCTTCTTTCCAAATGATGGCAATACTGGCCTCTAGTGCTACTTTCCTCATCTCCCATTTCTCCCCTATCCCGTTCATATATGAACAGATTTTGGGGATCAATAGGTCCTGAAATTTTTTGTAATATATAACAGTCAGCCCGTCTGGCCCTGGGCTTTTACCCGTTGGGGTGTCCTGAAGGGCTTTCTTAATCTCCTGTTCTGTTATAAGGGCATCTAGGATGGTTTTGTCGCTTTCCTCTATTTTAGGTAAACACGCCTCCTTTAAAAAGTTTTTGATTTTCTCCCTTTTTTTTATTATCAGCCTCCTGCGAGTTGTTTATATTAATTGCGTAAAGCTCTCCATAGAATTCTTGAAAAGCTTTCGCAACATCACATGTTCTATATCTGATGTCCCCAGATTTGGTCCTTATTTTCTCTATGTAGTTAGTATTTTTCTTTTTTTTCAAGGCCCTGGCTAGTAGTTTGCCCAGGTTTATTGCCGTTTATGTATCTATCTTTTTTCACTAGATTGTAGGTCTTACGTGTTTCATGCTCAGTTAAGTCCCTCAACTCTTCTCCTTTGTAATCTTGCCATCACCTCCCCGTCAACCGATGTCTTATGTTGCTGTTCTAGTTCATGGATTTCTTTTAACAGGGAACTCTTCTCTTTTACCATTCTCTTTTTTACTTTCCGAGCCTATCATCATTAAGATGCCCCTAATGTAAGTTTTGTGTGCCTCCCAGACAGTAGCCTCCGTTATCTCCCCGGGCACATTTATTTTAAAGTACGGATCTAATTCATCTTTAATCCTTTTTGTAATAGCCTTATCTTGAAGAAGATCCTCGTTCAGTCTCCAGCTTGTACCCTGTATTCGGGGTTCCCCTTTGAAGGCTCACCGGTGCATGGTCTGAGAACGTCATGTTACCAATACCAGCATCAGTTACCGCCTCCAGTAGCCGATGTTCAACCAAAAAGAAATCCAATCTTGAATACGTCGCATGTATGGGGTAATAGAATGTGTAGTCCCTTGTATTACCATGTTGCATCCTCCAAACATCCACAAGTTGAAGCTGCTGCAGCTTCTTTCGGAATTTATTTGCCCAAACTCCACCTGTCCCCCGTGCATGGGACGTACAATTTCTCGCTGGATCCAGACATAAGTTAAAGTCCCCAGCTATAATGGCTCCAACCCTCTTAAATTCCTCGAATTTGGCCAGGGCTCCCATTAAATATCTAGTTGTGTTCTTATTTGGCCCATAAATGTTTGCGAATGATCAATCCAAGCCATTTATTTTACCTCTCAAGAAAAGGTATCGTCCTTCAGGGTCGGCCAATCTCTCTTCTAGCTCCAGCCTTACCTCCTTGGCAAACCCTATGGCCACACCCTTTGCCCCCTTAATCTGGGAGTCCCCATATAGCCATACTGGGAAGTCTCTAGAAAATTTTTTTTGGCACCTATGATACACAAATCTCTCTTGGAGCATTACTACATCAGCTTTCAGGAATTTCAGTTCACTTAATATATTGGCCCGTATAGTGGGAGAATTCAAGCCTCTTATATTGTAAGAAATAATTTTTAAACTAGACCTCTTCTCTTATTCTCGGATTTTTAAACCCAACTGGGAGATTGGAACCCATGCACTGTATCTCTAATACCCCACATCCCCCCTACCCACGCCCCTGTTACCCACCGAACCCCCCAAACCTTCCCCTCCTCCACCCACCTCTACCCCCCCGCCCCCCTTCATTTGGGGAGAAACGGGCCTCACGTAGACCCCTATAACTGTGGCCCCTCCTACTACTCCCGGCCCCCCGATTGTCCCCCAAGAGGTTGAGCTCGGTGTAGGCATGTTCGGATACCAAAAGCTCCCCCCGGGATTAGGATTGTCCTCACCCATCCATCCTCCCGCCCCCCCGTCCCAACCCCCCACCCACCACAAAAATTTATAGATATCGGTGATAAGTCCCTGTAAGTCTTATTTAGTTAATGCGTATTCTTTCATTTTGCGTTAAGTATGGGTTTCCATACTGTCAATTCCTCTGTGGATTCTTGATTTGCTGTTCTCTCCCACCAACCCGGGATCTCTACTAGTGGGATGTCCAAACAATGACAACATTTTTGCGTTTCTTCTGGGAATCTCAATACTGCTGAACGACCATCTTTACGTCCAATTAGACAAGCAGGGAAGCCCCAAGAGTATTAGACCTCATGCGTTTTGAGAATGGCAAGTAATGGTTTCAGGATTCTTCTAATTAGGGTCTCTGCCACCAGGTCCGGGAAAATTTGCAGGTTTGTTTCCCCAAACTTCACTTGTTGATTTTTCCTAATGCTGACTTTGATCTGTTCCTTATCCTGGTAATTATGAAATCGTACGATAACATCTCACGGAGCGTCTCCGCTAATTTCAGCCGACTTTCTAATCCTATGGACTCTATCCAGTTTTAATTTACGACTGGTATCAGTTCAAACCTCCAAAAATTGCATCCATTTTTTCTTGCAGATTCTCGTTTTCGCCTTGTATCCCTGGAAGGCCTCTGATCCGGAGATTTTTCCTTCTATTGCGGTTCTCCTGGTCTTCCAATCTGTACCTTTATGTTCCTATGTTCTTTCTGCAGCTCTTCCATCTGGCGTTTGAGATCTTTTATCTCGGCCCCTTGCTTGTCCATTATGGTTTCTACCCCCTCGACTCTTTTTAAGATATGGTTCATGTTTTCATGCAGAGTTCCTATCTCACCTTTAATCGATATTTCAAGCTTAGCGAACATTTCTGCTATTTCTCCCTTTGTAGGGAGCTGCTTTTTTTGTTGAGGTTTTATTGATGAATCCTCCATCAACTCGCTGCCAGAGGGTCGTAAGTCAGTATCAGCCAGCTGTCTTCTTGTCCCCATTTTGGATGGACATTCTTGAGATTTACTTTTGGCCCCGAGTGCTTTCCCCGGGCTTTCCTTACTATTATCGTTTACCATGTATTGGTTGATACCCGGTTGTGATGGTTCCGGACTTGCGCTTGTTCTAGGCGGATTGGCGGTTGCCCCTTTCGTTGATTTACCTCTCATTTTTCCTTCTTCTCTATCACCTTTCTATTTCCCCTCTTCTCACACCTTTCTTTCTTCTTTTCCCCCTTCTCAGTCGGAACTGGGGGGTGCAGGATCGTAACTAGTACGCCAAACTCACTTCTTCCTTACACACCTCCTCTCTCACAGCGGGCTGCAGCGGGCCTGCTCCTGTGGCTAATATCCCTCTCCTGTAATCCCTTCTCTTCCCTTTTTCTTCCTCTTCCCTTCCACTTTTCTTTCTCTCTCCTCTCCCTTCCTTTCAGTCAGAGAGTGATTCTTGGACGGGTCCCTTCCACCATACGGGGGCTGTTCTGCTCTTATGAGGGTTTTAGTCTATGCACTGGGCACTGACTACTTGGTGGCTAATGAGTCGCCAGCCAGCGCTACCGGAACTTCACTTTTTCAAACCAGTGTATTAAATAATATATCGCCAGCAATCGCCTCTAGATCTGCGTTAACTACAGATTTCTATGGGCTGCATGGTAAAGCATGTCGCACTGCTTCCAGCGATTATACATGAATACTCATATGCAAAAATACATGAAAAAATAAAAAACGAAGCCAACAGGTTGCTGCAGAATATTGCCGTTTAGCCTTCCTCTTTAGTTTTACTGCACCGGGTGGTTATAACGATATAACAACAACATATGGAGTCTTGTAGTTCATGTAGATCATGCAGATGTATGTAATCTTAGAAGTCACTTACCCCTCCGGTCAGTTTGGAATGTCAGTGTCTTACCATTCCCATGACTTCAGGGGCTGTCTCCTAGACCTTGATGCCGTCCCACAGCTGTGGTATCGGTATGGGCTTCACCTACTTTGAGTGTTCATTAGGTTCCTTGTGAGTGGCGTAGAGGATGGTTTCCACGATCCCAGCCTTTAGAAAAACCCTGTGTTATTCATGGTCCCAGCGGTGGGGGACACCAGGCTGCCTGCTCTGCAGAGACGCTCACAGCTGTATCGGAGCTCCGTTCCGTAGTACCGGCTTAGTGTGTGGGGTTCGGGTGCACCGCTCTCACCTCCTCCACCAGCTGCGGGGGGAACCGAGGGCATCGCGCCGAGGTAGCGGCGACGGGCTAGGGGATGGGCCGCACTCGAGCCGCACTCAAGCCGCAGCCTGCATTACGGGTGGGGAGACGCCAGGCATCCCGGGTTCGGCGTCGGCGCCTAGACTACGCCCACACCCGGCTCCTCCCTCCAGGCTCTCTATGGGGATGAGTTGTTTTACTGGTTCGTATTCTGAGCCTGAATCTGACAGATGAGTGACTTCCTCTTCACGATTTGTCATGCTCAGAAACATTTAGGCCTCTTCACTACTGTACCTTCCATTTGACATTTTGGTCTCTAAATTTACTGGTACAGTAGCGAGACTCACAGGAAAAAAAACACCTGACTGTCAGCGACTGATTCAAACGCTACCAAAAAAACCTGTTAGCGTTCGCAGGGTTCAGGCCTGACTCTGCAAACGCTACAATTGTGTGTTGTGTTTTTGTAAGTGACGGTGATCGATTGATACTGCACTTGGGTGGGTTGGGCTGGGCGGAGGGGCTAAATGCAGGTGCTAGCAGGTATCTGGGCTGATCCCTCTAATGCTGCATTTTTGGGAACGCTAAACTGCTGGGAACGCTAATGTAGTTCTGAATCAGATATTGATCCGACACTATACTACTAAGGGAGGTGTATCGTGCGTGCGTGGGTGTTAGCGCTACTGGCACTAATCTGACGCTGCCTGGGGCAACGCGGACCCTGACTGATGGTAAAACCTAACTGATGTCACCTGCCGGTCGATAAGGTAGTTAAATATTTATTGGGTAATATACGGCGGGTGCCCTGACGCTATAAAAAATATCTAGCTAACCAGCGTCACCCGTAACATTAATACAGTGATCACTGGTGACGGGGTGATCAAGGGGTTAAACCTTTATTGGGGGGGTTAGGGGGGCCTAGACCTATCTGGGCCTACACTAAGTACCCTAACACGAGTGCACGTAGTTCTGCGAGTGGTCTGCGAGTGCACGTAGTTCTGCAAGTGGTCTGCGGGTGCATGTAGTTCTGCGAGTGCACGTAGGTCTGCGAGTACCTGTGTATTGTCTTGATTACCTGTGTATTGTCTTAAATATTAGTGTCAGTAAGCTAGTTGTTAGGTAATTTGAACAGGGTATAATCCCCAATCCTCATTAAATTTAATAGGTACGATGCCCGGCGGGTGTGAAGGGGCGACTGTTTGTACATCTTGCAGCATGTATGTGTTCCTTGATCATTCGATCGAGGGTGAATACTGCTGTGCAAAATGTAACGCATTGTTTCCCTGGAAGCCCAGGTTCTGAATCTGGGGAAGCAACTTTCAGTACTGAGAAGTCCCTCCATACTAAAGGAAAGCCAGGAACCGGCAGGGACCAGCACAGAGGTGAGTGGAGACAAAGAGATGCAGGCACTAGGAAAGAGTAGATGGGCGACGGTCAGGAAGGGTAGAGGGGGAAGTGCCAGGAAGGCCGATCCAGGGCTGGAGCATCCCAATAAGTACGCTCCATTGAGTGGCATTGGTGAGACCAGTCAGGGACCAGCACTGCTGGAGCTGAGGGACTCTCCTAGCTGCCAGGGGAAGAACTCCTCCAGTGAGAGTATGGGGGAAGCGAAGGAAAAGTAAAGACAAATTCTGGTGGTAGGGGACTCATTTCTTAGAAGGACAGAGAGGGCAATCTGTAACAAAGACCTGCAGCGCCAAACAGTATGTTGTCTACTAGGCGCTCGGGTTCGGCACATCACGGATCTGGTGGACAAATTACTGGGAGGGGCTGGGGAAGACACAGCTGTCATGGTGCACGTTGGCACCAATGACAAAGTCAGAGGCAGATGGAGTGTCCTAAAGAATGATTTTAGGGACTTGGGAGCTAAATTGAGGAAAAGGACCTCCAAGGTAGTATTCTCAGGAAGCCAGAGCCAGAAAGGCAGAGGCAGATTAGGGAAGAAAACAAGTGGCTGAAGAGCTGGTGTAGTAAGGAGGGGTTTGGAGGTTTCCTGGAGGACTGGGCCGACTTCCCAGTCGATAACCAGTACTATAGAAGGGACGGACTGCACCTAAATGAGGAGGGTGCAGATCAGCTGGGAATGAAGATAGGCAAAAAGTTAGAGGGGTTTTTAAACTAGGTGATGGGGGGAGGGTCCAGAGGTAGAAATAGTCAGCGCGGAACATATTCCAGAGGGTAGTATTGGGGGCATTGGTGGTAGGTTGACCAAAGCACATAAACCCAAGGTAAGTATAGTAGCAAGTCCTAGTTGCAATCTCAGGAACACCCAATAAGAGGGTAATATGCGACCGGTCTAAATTACGTGGCATGTTCACCAATGCCAGGAGCCTGGCGGACAAGATGGGTGAACTAGAGATACTGTTGTACGAGGAGGATTTGGATTTTGTGGGAATTTCAGAGACCTGGTTCAACAGCTGTCATGATCACAAGGATAGAGAGGGTAAAAAAGGGGGAGGGGTATGCCTATATATCAAGAATAATGTACAAGTGAATGTGAGAGATGACATCACTAAGGGAGCTAGGTAGGAGGTGGAATCCTTATGGGTAGAGCTCCTAAGGGGAAAATAATACTGGGAGTATGCTATAGGCCCGCTAACCTGAGGGAGGAAGGGGAGACAGATCTACTATCATAATTTGGATTAGCAGCAAGTATGGGAAGTGTTATAATGGGGGATTTTAATTATCCAGACATAGACTGAGCGAAGGGAACCACGCATTCATCTAAGGCTCGCCAGTTCCTAAATGTCTTGCAGGACAATTTTATGGGTCAGATGGTAGAGGCACCAACTAGAAATAAAGCATTACTGGATCCACTGATTACCAACAATACAGACCTGATCACGGATGTGGAAATATGGGGCAATTTAGGTATTGATCACAGGTCAATTGGCTTCAGTATAAATCACACAAATAGGAAACATAAGGGGAATACAAAGACACTGAATTTCAAAAGAGCCAACTTCCCTAAACTATGAACCTTGCTAGAAGGCATAAATTGGGATAAAATTTTAGGAACAAAGAACACGGAGGAGAGATGGGTTTGCTTTAAGAGCATATTAAATAAGGGCATTAGCCAATGCATCCCATTGGGTAAGTTTAAAAGAGCGAACAAAAGTCCTGGATGGCTTAACTCCAATGTAAAAATGCATATAAACGCAAAGGAGAAGGCCTTCAAAAAATACAAGGTTGAGGGATCATCATCAGCATTCAGACTTTATAAAGAATGTAACAAGAAATGTAAGGGTGCAATAAGGACTGCTAAGATAGAACATGAAATACACATAGCAGAGGAGAGCAAAAAAAATCCCAAGAAATTCTTTCAGTATGTAAACAGTAAAAAAGGAGGACAGACCATATTGGCCCCATAAAGAATGAGGAAGGATATCTGGTTACAAAGGATGGGGAGATGGCGAAGGTATTGAATTTATTCTTCTCCTCAGTCTTCATGAGGGAATCGGGGGGGCTTCAGTAACCAAAACTGCAGTGTTTATCCTCAGGACACATCACAGGAAGCACCTCCATGGTTAACAAGAGGACAGAATTAAAATTAGACTTGAAAAACTTAACATTAATAAATCACTGGGACCAGATGGCTTGCACCCAAGGGTAATTGGGGAACTGTAATGTCCTTATCCCTCCACTGGAGGCTTCGACATGTCTCCTGTAATGTCTTTATCCCTCCACTGGAGGCTCTGACATTTCTCCTGTAATGTCTTTATCCCTCCACTGGAGGCTCCGACATTTCTCCTGCAATATTCTTATCTTTCCACTGAGAGCTCTGATATCTCCACAAACTCCACGACATCACCCGGCTCCTCCTCTTATCCCTACTTAAACAGCCAACACCATTTGCTTCAAGTTCATGCTAAGAACCTGATGCCAGGTAAAGATTTCCAACAGAAGACTGCTGTCATCTCTCTCTATTGGGCCGGCCAGAGCCCCGACTATCATTTCTCTTTTGGGCCGGTCAGAGCCCGACTATCATCTCTCTTTTAGGCCGGACAGATCCCCGACTACCATCTCTCTTTTGGGCTGGACAGAGCCCCTCCAACTTCCACTTGTTGGGCCGGACAGAGCCCCTTCCTCTAGTAGTCAGAGACTCTCCTCTGCCCTACCCACAGTCTACTTACTTTGCCCGAAGAAAACCTTACCTGTTCCTTTCCACATAGGAGACCAGTATATCTCTCAAGAAGCCACTGGGTGACCCCATCTCCAGGAATCCACTCACTGCAAGTATCTTTACATTTCCTTTAAACTTTATCCCTGTGTAGTGCTACTAAGCTTAAGTTGCCTCTGAAGCTCCCCGTCGTGGCTGTGTATTACCACTCTAAATAAAACCGATTGTATTTCCCAACTTATGAGTCTTCCTACCTGATAGCTGTTAAGGTTAAAGTTAACTGTTAAGAATATAGTATTCATAGACTTCCAAAGCTGTGAGCCACATAATCCAACATAGTTCACTGCCTGAAGCATTACAGATAGCACGAACCTCCTACCAATAGGAATAAAATGGATCCATCGGAGGTAGTTACACACCTGGGGGTGTTCAATCAGAGACTTGACGCTCTTTCACAGATGGTCTCAAACCTCTCAACTGAGAACCAGACTCAAATCCTATGTCACTGATAACTTCCCTATTCAGGTTATACACCCCGACACCCCAGAACCGAAAATAAGCCCACCAGACATCTTCTTGGGGGATAGGAGAAACTACCGAGAATACATTAACGCTTGTAAACTGTTGTTTGACATGAAACTATGAACTTATGCCACCGACAGAACAAAAGTCTGCACAGCCATTTCCTACCTTAGAGGGGAACCCCGAGTCTGGGCAAACACTTTCATAGAGAAAGAAGATCCAATCCTAAACTCATTTAGCGACTTCAGGGCCGCCATGATCTATTATATGATGATCCCAGCAAGGAGATCTCCGCTGAGTCTGCCTTACGTGCTCTGCGACAGGGAAAAACCCTGTCAGATTACGTAGCCAAATTTAAACGGTGGGCACTCAGTCCGAGTGGAACCAGATCACCCTAAAAAATCAGTTCCGGCTAGGCTTATCAGAAACCCTGAAGGATGAGTTAGCCCGCACTACAATACCCCCTACATTGGATGCTCTTATTCTCCTCAGCATATCCATTGACAGAAGAATGCGCGAACAGAAAGCTGAGAGAATCTCAGGGGTCTCCTATTCGGTTCCCTCCGGCCATACCACAGAGTCTGTGGATCCCATGGAGATTGGTGCAATTAGGGGACCATTTTCCCCAGCCGAGAGGTCTAGGAGAAGGTCCCTTCAGCTCTGTATGTATTGTGGCGTGCCACATCACATCGATGAAAACTGCCCCCTACTCAGGATGAAAAGACCGGGTAAGTCAGCTTACCTATGCAAGCTAATAAACCCCCACTTAGCAGACTCTAACTATTTCAAAATTCTTGTCTCTCTGCAGTGGGACCAAACCCGAATTACTCTTAAGGCTATGAGTGACAGTGGAGCGTGTGGAAACTTCTTAGATTCACATATTAAAACCAATAAAATTCCTATATCCACTAAATGCAAACCTGCCTCTCTTAGACTTATTGACGGAACTACTTTAACCTCAGGTCCCACCACTACACAATCACAACCTCTGCTTATGGTGACAGAAAATACACATATAGAATACATCTGCCTAGATGTGATATAGTCTCCCCACTTCCCTCTCATCCTAGGTCTTCCCTGGCTGCATACACACAAACCCACTCTACATTGGGAACACAGCAGTGTGATCTTTACCTCTCAATATTGCCAGGAGACATGTTACAAAGAGACTTCTTTATCTCAGGTGGAATCACTGCCCCCAGCGGAAGTCAACCTTGTACCTAGGGCATACCAAGATTTCGCTGATGTCTTCAGCAAAAAGAATGCAGAGCTTCTACCCCCACATAGACCATATGATTGTCCTATTGAGTTACTCCCAGGCAGTAAAATTCCTTTTGGACATATATATTTATTATCACAGCCTGAATTGGCCCATCTAAAAGAATATATAGAAGAAAATTTGAAGAAAGGTTTCATAAGACCGTCTACCTCACCCGCAGCAGCAGGCATGTTTTTTATCCGGAACAAGGATCAAAGCCTACGTCCCATCATCGATTATATAGAACCGAACAAGATCACTGTGAAAAAATAGATACCCCCTTCCTCTCATCCCAGAATTATTGGAACGTCTGCAAACGGCAAAGTTGTTTACCAAACTTGATTTGAAGGGCGCGTATAATCTGGTCAGAATCCGTCAGGGTGATGAATGGAAGACCGCTTTCCTCACTCGTTACGGTCTTTGAGTACCTGGTTATGCCCTTTGGCCTGTGCAACACACCTGCCACTTTCCAGTTCCTCGTGAACGACATTTTCAGGGACCTTCTCAATGTTTGTCTAGTAGTATATCTAGACGACATACTTATATATCCATATATATACACATCGCA
The DNA here is from genome assembly GCF_042186555.1 of Aquarana catesbeiana. Taxonomy (NCBI): domain Eukaryota; kingdom Metazoa; phylum Chordata; class Amphibia; order Anura; family Ranidae; genus Aquarana; species Aquarana catesbeiana. The sequence continues at coordinate 114,906,821 of NC_133335.1, read as the reverse complement.
GACCATCGCAAGCATGTCAGATGGGTTCTCTCTAGGCTGCACACACATAATTTATATGTCAAATTAGAGAAGTGCATTTTCGAGTCCAACACCATCACATTCTTGGGTTACATCATTTCGGAGAAAGGCATACATATGGATCCTGGTAAAATCGAATGTATCCAAAAATGACCCAGACCCCTGAATATGAAGGCACTTTAAAGATTCCTAGGATTCGCAAATTTTTATCGTAAATTCATTAAAAAATTTTCCTTAGTTGTACAACCATTAACCCAACTAACCAGTATTCACACCAACTATGCATGGAATACACTAAACTGAGGAGATCTTCGATACCCTGAAATGTCGGTTCACCACTGCACCCATCCTACGCTTACCAGACCCTAATCTACAATACATCCTGGAGGTAGATACCTCCCATCTGGCCCTAGGGGCTATCCTATCCCAAAGATCGTCCATTGATGGACCGCTTCACCCTGTGGTCTACCATTCCCGATCCCTTACTCCCGCTGAGATCAATTACCCAGTAGGAGAAAAGGAGTTGCTAGCAGTGAAATCTGCCCTGGAGACTTGGAGACACCTACTCAAGGGTACCTCACTAACCTTCATAGTGTACTCTGACCATCAAAACCTCCAATACATTTAGCGCAACAAAACACTCTCCTCCAGACAGATATGCTGGGCTCTTTTCTTCAATAGATTCCACTTTGTCATCACCTACCGACCTGGATCCAAAAATGGAAAGGCTGATTCACTATCTCGCCTAGAAGAACACCAAGGTACAACTGGCAGAAATTCTCAAATCATCCCACAGCAGAAAATTAAAATTTTTTTGCACCATTTTGACACTCAAAGAGGAATTGCAGCAGGCCCTAACCTCAGAAACCCCCCCCCCCCCCCCAATGCAGTTAGAGACAGATGAAGAAGGGTTCCTCTACAAAAATAACAGGCTGTACATACTGACTCCACTACACCATCGAATTCTTCGACTTACTCACGACGTACCCTTAGCTGGGCATCCTGGCATCACCAGTTGTTACCCCGCTCAGGCAATTACAACACAATCCTAGTCGCAGTCGACTACCTTACCAAAATGGCTCACTTCATGCCCCTTACGAAACTACCAAACTCCAAAGAGACGGCCGAGATCTTGACACAACATGTTTTCAAACTCCACGGAATCCCTTCCAGAATTGTGTCAGATCGAGGATCACAGTTCATCTCCAGATTTTGGAAAGCTCTCTGTCTAAAACTCCAGATTGACCTTCGATTATCAACTGTCTACCATCCTCAAATGAATGGACAAACTGAAAGGGTAAATCGCTGTCTAGAACAATCTATCCTTTGCTACTGCACTTGCCTACAAAATGATTGGCATGAGTTAATTCCACTAGCAGAGTTTGCATACAACAATACCAGTACTACCACAGGTTGTTCACCTTTTTATGCTAACTATGGTTTCCATCCCTCCTTCATCCCTCAGCAGATACCTACCAACAACCCTGCGGCTGAAGATTTTATCAACACCTTAAAGAACCTCATTCCTCACCTACGCGATAACATCACTAGAGCCCAAAGCAGACAAAAGGCCTACTAAGATCTTCACAGGAGAACTCCACCCTCATACAAGATCGGAGATTTAGTATGGCTATCCACCAAACACCTTAACCTGCAGACGCCTTCACGCAAATTTAGTGGATTATTCATTGGTCCTTTTCCCATCCACTCAGTGATTAACCAGGCAGCAGTGAGGCTAAACCTACCGTCGTCCCTACGTATTCATCCGACCTTCCACGTCTCCCTGATAAAACCCTACCATCCCAACACCTTCCCCGGCCAAGTTCCAATGCCTCTACCGCCGGTTGAGGTTAACGGCCAGGTGGAATATGAAATCGCTTAGATCCTGGACTCCCGGCTATATAGAAACCACTTACAGTATTTCATCCATTGGAAGAACTACGGTCCACAGGATGACTCCTGGTAACCCGCCTCCGAGGTTCATGCCCCACGGCTTGATCGCCTCATCCATTCTGACAATCCTGACAGGCCTGCTCCCTTGGCCCCCAGGAGGTGTCCCTCAAGGGGGGGGGGGTTCTGTAATGTCCTTATGCCTCCACTGGAGGCTCCGACATCTCTACTGTAATGTCTTTATCCCTCCACTGGAGACTCCGACATTTCTCCTGCAATATTCTTATCTTTCCACTGGGAGCTCTGATATCTCCACAAACTCCGTCGCAGATTGACGTCACAACGACATCACTCGGCTCCTCCTCTTGTCCCTACTTAAACAGCCAACGCCATTTGCTTGACGTTCGTGCTAAGAACCTGATGCCAGGTAAAGATCTCCAACATAAGACTGCCGTCATCTCTCTCTATTGGGCCGGTCAGAGCCCCGACGACTATCTTTTGGGCCGGTCAGAGCCCCGACTATCATCTCACTTTTGGGCCGGATAGAGCCCCGTCTTCCACCTCACTTTTGGGCTGGACAGAGCCCCTCCAACTTCCACTTGTTGGGCCGGACAGAGCCCCTTCCTCTCTAGTAGTCAGACTCTCCTCTGCCCTACCCACAGTCTACTTACTTTGCCCAAAGAAAACCTTTCCTGTTCCTTTCCACATAGGAGACCAGTACATCTCTCAAGAAGCCACTGGGTGACCCCATCTTCAGGAATCCACCCACTGCAAGTATCTTTACATTTCCTATAAACTTTATCCCTGTGTAGCGCTACTAAGCTTAAGTTGCCTCTGAAGCTCCTCGTCGTGGCTGTGTATTGCCACTCTAAATAAAACCGATTGTATTTCCCAACTTATCTGAGTCTTCCTACCTGATAGCTGTTAAGGTTAAAGTTAACTGTTAAGAATATAGTATTCATAGACTTCCGAAGCTGTGATCCACACGATCCAACATAGTTCATTGCCTGAAGCATTACAGGAACTCGGTAAAGTAATTGCCAGACCATTGTTCCTAATTTTTACTGACAGTCTACTGACTGGAATGGTACCAGCTGATTGGAGAAAAGCCAATGTAGCACCAATATTTAAAAAGGGCCCAAAATACATCCCTGGGCATTACAGACCAGTTAGCCTAACATCAATAGTATGTAAACTCTTGGAGGGGATGATAAGGGACTATATACAAGATTTTAGTAGTGAGAAGGGTATCATTAGCAGTAATCAGCATTGATTCATGAAGAATCGTTCTTGCCAAACCAATCTACTAACCTTCTATGAGGAGGTGAGTTGCCAGCTAGATAAAGGAAGGCCTGTAGACGTGGTGTATCTGGATTTTGCAAAAGCATTTGACAAAGTTCCCCATAAACGTTTACTGTTCAAAATAGGGTCAGTTGGCATGGACCATAGGGTGAGTACATGGATTGAAAACTGGCTACAAGGGCAAGTTCAGAGGGTGGTGATAAATGGGGAATACTCGGAATGGTCAGGGGTGGGTAGTGGGGTCCCCCTGGGTTCTGTGCTGGGACCAATCCTATTTAATTTGTTCATAAACGACCTGGAGGATGGGGTAAAAGGTGCAATCTCTGTATTTGCGGACGATACTAAGCTAAGCAGGCCAATAACTTCTGCACATGATGTGGAAACCTTGCAAAAAGATCTGAACAAATTAATGGGGTGGGCAACTACATGGCAAATGAGGTTCAATGTAGAAAAATGTAAAATAATGCATTTGGGTGGCAAAAATATGAATGCAATCTATACACTGATGGGAGAACCTCTGGGGGAATCTAGGATGGAAAAGGACCTGGGGGTCCTAGTAGATGATTGGCTCAGCAATGGCATGCAATGCCAAGCTGCTGCTAACAAAGAAACAGAATATTGGCATGCATTAAAAAGGGGATCAGCTCCAGAGCGAAAACGATAATTCTTCCGCTCTACAAGACTCTGGTCCGGTCGCACCTAGAGTATGCTGTTCACTTCTGGGCACCAGTCCTCAGGAAGGATGTACTGGAAATGGAGCGAGTACAAAGAAGGGCAACAAAGCTAATAAAGGGTCTGGAGGATATTAGTTATGAGGAAAGGTTGCGAGCACTGAACTTATTCTCTAGAGAAGAGACGCTTGAGAGGGGATATGATTTCAATATACAAATACCATACTGGTGACCCCACAATAGGAATAAAACTTTTTCGCAGAAGAGAGTTTAAAGGGGTTGTAAAGTTATTTTTTTTTTTTTTTTAAAATAACAAACATGTTATACTTACCTTCACTGTGCAGCTCGTTCTGCAAAGAGTGGCCCCGAACCTGGTCTTCTGGGGTCCCTCGGCGGCTGTTTCAGCTCCTCCCCGCAAGCATTTACCACCTTCATGCGAGCTCCCTCGCACGGTGGTGAGTGCTTGCGGGCGCGCTCCCGTGATACAGCCGGCGGCTATAGCCACTCGCTGTATCACTCGGCCCCGCCCCCCGGCGCGCCGCGTCATCGGATGTGATTGACAGCAGCGCGAGCCAATGGCTGCGCTGCTTTCAATCCATCCACTGCAGCCAATCAGCGACCAGGCTGAGCTGCAATGAAGCTGACGAGGACGAGGAGCGAAGATTCGAGGCGTCAGGTAAGTAAAACGGGGGGCCTGGGGGCGGCGGTACTGTCAAAAGTTTTTTCACCTTAATGCATAGAATGCATTAAGGTGAAAAAATTTTTACCTTTACAACCCCTTTAACAAGACTCGTGGCCACTTGTTAAAAATTAGAAGAAAATAGGTTTAACCTTAAACTACGTAGAGGGTTCTTTACTGTAAGAGCAACAAGGATGTGGAATTCCCTTCCACAGGCGGTGGTCTCAGTGGGGGGGGGGGGCATTGATAGTTTCAAGAAACTATTAGATAAGCACATGAACAACTGCAAGATACAGGGATATACAATGTAATACCGACATATAATGACACACATAGGTTGGACTTGATGGACTTGTGTCTTTTTTTCAACCTCACCTACTATGTAACTATATGTAACTATGTAACACTGATTAGTGTCACTAATGACACCAGCACAGTGATCAAAAAAAATATGAACACTGCACTGCGTGACACAGTGACAGGGGGTGAAGGGGTTAACTGGGGGGGGGGCAATCGGGGGGTGAAATATGGGCCTATGTGTACTGATATCAGTGTAGTGTTGGTGCAACTGATGGTTAGATGTTATCTCTCCTCTCTCTCGAACGAAAAGACTTCCATGAGGAGAGATGACATCACTTCCCCTGCAGTGTTTACACTTTACGCAATTTGCCCACTCGTGCTATTCTTCCGCAGTAAAACTGTTGCGGTTGGGCGGGAAGTGGTTAAGGACAGCCCACCGCATAAATACTGCGGCAGGGCCGCTCTATTGCGCAAAACAATGTTCTTGTACATTGTTTCATGCAATAGATAGTGTGGGAGCGCGCCCGCTGCACGGTGGAGGAGCCGATGCGCGTGTCCGGTGGACCCGATGTACGCTGGCCACCCGTGATCGCTTCACAGAGAGGCAGAACGAGGCAGATCCCCGTTCTGACAGGGTTGCCAGGGTTAAAATCGCTGATTGCCGCCATTACCAGTAAAAACAATAAAACATTTTTTTTAGTCCATAAATCTATTCCCCGTAGTTTGTGGACGCTATAACTTTTGCGCAAACCAATCAATATATGCTTATTGGGATTTTTTTTACCAAAAATATGTAGCAGAATACATATTGGCCTAAATTGATGAAGATTTTTTTTTTTTGGATATGTATTATAGCAGAAAGTAAAAAATATTTATTTTTTCAAAATTGTCAGTCGTCTATTATAGCACAAAAAGTAAAAACCGCAGAGGTCATCAAATGCCACCAAAAGAAAGCTCTATTTGTGGGAAAAAAGGACATCAATTTTATTTGGGTACAGCCTTGCACACCCGCGCTATTGTCAGTTAAAATAACAGAGTGCTGTATCGCAAAAAATGGCCTGGTCATTAAGTGGGTAAATCATTCCGGGGGTTGATGTGGTTAAATTTGATGGCTTTTTTCCCATCTACATTTTGTCTCTGGATTGTCTCATAGTTGTAATATGCCTCCTAAATGTGCACTCACGTTTGCTGCACTTCTGCTACAGAGATTATACCAAGTCAGTATGTGGATTATAGCTGCCCACTACCATGGATCCCAATTGCAATGGAAGATGACAGGTGTATAACATGTGGCCTACAACAAATGAAAAAACTGCTTAGGGTGATAGCTGTTCCCTTGTCCTGGAACAATGCCCTATATTATGATACCACTCTCCTCTGATTATAGCTCCCTCTCAGGTGCATGGACAGTAGTGCAGCCTGCCAAAAACAGATTTGTCTGCTGCTATTTCTGAATTCTTCAGCAAACTTTCAGCTCACTTAGAACCTTTGGTTTCCAGAGGCCAACGTGCACTCTGCCTCTCTTCCCCCGACACTTTTCAAGAATCAGTAGTAGAACCTGTTTTGAGGATGAAATGGAACGAAGTGAAGGGAACATAAATATTGTGAGGACTTCCTGTAGAGGTGATGGGAGGAGCAGACATGTAAGAGCTCCCTCACACACCCGGACCAGAGAGAAAGAGCTGCACCTGACATGCTTGATTAGAAGCAGACAGTCACAGCTTCAGCTGTTTTTTTTTGAACACTGAGACAGAAGTTGAAAGGAGCGGGGGAGGAGGAGATGACCACTCGTAGGTGCGCAGCCCTTCAGCCAGCTGGGGGAGGAAGCAGGAGTGTGACTGGCGGACTGAGGGCGTACATGACGCCACAAAGAGGGGAGAACATCGGAGGCACGGCAGGAGCGGGGATACGCCGGTACGGAAGCCCTGATACTGGAGGATTTCAGGGGAAAGCCGGTCGCGGCTCACCCATGCTACATACTGCACATATCCACAGCCCACAGAATTGGAGCCCACCAACAAATGGGAGAGGCAGGCGGATGTCTGGAGGGGGAGAGGAACGGATTGGAGGTAGTGGCAGCGGACATACAGCGCCCACCAAACTGGAACAAAGGAGCAGCCCACAGACATCCAAAGGTATGGAAGAAATTTGGCGGGGGAATGAACTTAAAAATGAACTTAAAAAAGGCAAGGAGGTACAATATGAGCTGGGGGACGCCCTGATAGAACAAAAGTTGGAGATATCAAGGCCTCTTAAGGATACAGAGACACAAGTAGCAAAGAAATCGGGAACCACCCCGAAAGTAACCCCAAAAGAAAGCTCAAGTGACCCACTAATAACTGACACTCCATTAGCAGATCCAGAAGGAGACGACCAAGGCTACGCGGAGGTAGAGGTGGGACCCCCTAGAGACAGATCATAAATTAGAAGAAGGAATAACATCACATGCATTCCCTGTTGAGCTGATGGAAGGCGCCGCTAAGGAGTATATATTCTGCACGGAGGACAATGAGACAGAGACAGAACCAGTAAGGAGCGGCAATGAACAGCACTTTAGAGATATTAGAGAACTGATAAGGGCATTACCCACAAAAACAGACATACAAGAACTGATATCCACAGTGGAGAGGTCATGTAAGCAAGCAGTGGAAGACCTCAGGGAAGAAATGGTGGCAGTGGGAAATAAAGTGGAAGTGCTGGAAGAAGGCCAGGGTCAAATTAAACAAGCTATGGGAGAATTTCAGGATATCATTAAACAGCAAGAAGATATGTTGAATACATATAGAGACCAATTAGATGATATCGAGAACAGGGGCCGCCGGCAGAACATAAGGATACGGGACCTACCTGAGAAATATAATAAAGATCTGCTAGCAACAGTACAGAAACTTTTCTCACAGATTATGGGGCCGAGCATGTTGGAACCAGTGGAAATAGAGTCCACCGTATTAACCCACTTGTAAAGCAGAATAAAGAAAGGCCAAGGGACGTGATATGTAAAATTCATAAATACTCCGTGAAGGAGATTATAATGAGGACGGTACGGGACACACCCTTAATTAAATTTGAAGAGACACAAATTGCTTTATTCCCTGACATAACACGCAGAACTTTAATGCAACACAAAATGGTGCGTTTATTACTGGAAGCAATGCGGAAGGCTGAAATTAGATATGCTGTAGACGAGGATTTCCTTTTGGATTAATAGCCACACGAGATGGGAAAACGGCAGTACTCCGTACAAAAGATGATTTTAAAAAGTTTGTGGAGATATTGGATCTCCCGCTAATTGACTTTGCAGATTGGAGAAGAAACAATATAAATAGCATAATACAACGCCCTGAACATTTGTCTCAAGTTCCAGAGAAAAGTCGACAAAGGACTTAAATAATTTAAATAGAAATGTTCTGAAGCACTGAGGAGACGGGGGAGGGGATGGGGGGAACATCATTTTTTTTTTTCTTCCCTTCCCCCTTTTTTTTTATCCCCCCTTTTTATTTAACCCCTTTTTTTACCCCCCTTTTTTTTCATTTTTTTTAACCCCCCCCCCCCTTTTTTTTACCCCCCCTTTTTTTTCCCATTTCTTTCCTCCCTTTCCTCCTCACTGCCGAGCATAAAAAAATTGTAACAGAACGAAAAGGAAGCAGCTATATAAAAAAGAAATTAGAAAGAATGGTCCGGGGTATAAATGAGGGAAAGGGTGCCCTCAGTACAAATAGGTAGGTCCTGATGAGGGATTGGATCATCTGCATTAAGCAGAGGGGTGGGAGGGTGAAGGTAGGGCAGGGAATGCCCATGGGGGATTACCCTCCTGGTAGATGGTACACCCTAAGTAGCAGGGTGTTATGTTGTGGATTTTTAGATTTTAGTACAAATTCCCTAATAGAAAAGGAAAAGATAATAGTTGGCAATGGGTTAAAAAAGCGTAGATTCTGTATATTTTTGGAGAAAATAAATAATGGATAACTCACTGAAGATTATGACATGTAATGTAAGTTGAGGGGTTGAGTTCACCCCAAAAAAGGGGCCGCCTATGGCAGGAGGTGCGTCACCAGGCGGTGGATATAATCTACATGCAGGAGACACACTTAATGCCGGGATCGGTTCCTAAGCTACCGTTATCTCACTATAACCAATGGTTCCATACACTATCTCCTATCGCAAGGGCAGTATCTATAGCTGTTGGGAAAACATGTCCATTGATTTCCACAGCAGTACAAACTGACCCAGAGGGGAGGTTGTTATTTATTAAAAGGAACTTTGTATGGGTTTTGTTATACGTTTGCTTCCTTATATGCCCCAAACAATGGCACTGTAGACTTCCTATTGAAAACGTTAAGAAAGTTGGAGATATTCAGGGAGGGATGCGTAATTTTGGGGGGGATTTTAATACTATTCTGGACCCTGAATTAGATACTACATCAAGAAAAACAGTTTTCTCATATAAAGCACTTAAACAATTAAAAAAATATTTACGAAGTCTCCACCTGGTGGATGGTTGGAGGGTCTTTAATGACAGGTTGAAAGACTATAGCTACTACTCAAAGACCCATAAAGTATATTCTAGATTGGATCTATTCATGGTGGTGAACATGCACATATTGGGTCAGTTCATCAAACTTATTCTCCAATGTGTTAGTATGTTCACCCAGCTGGTCAATTTCACCCCGCAACTCGTGTGCTATTTTACCCACCTCCTTGGCGATGCTGTGGGTCAAATCATGCAGCAATGAGTTCAATTTCAAATCGAGGACAGCCACTGTCACAACATCTGTGGGGTGGTCGGGTGGTAGAGAATGTTGGGATCTGTTGTCGTCCTGGGTTGTGTTTCCCGCCATCACGCGGGAGTCAGCAGCGACCAGCGGGCCTGACTGATCACTTGAGGCCGGGGATTGCGGCCTATATAGGAAGCGCTCCATGCTGTGGGAAGGCCGCGAAGGTGGGGGTGGGATAAAGCCTCTATAGATCGCATTTTGGAAGCCGATCTTACCCATGCAGGGCCAGGGAGGATCGAGTAGTCTGCCGTATTGCTCCTAGAGTTAGGGAAGGTCTGTTAGCTTCGGAGGAGCCGCGGGTAAGGAGACGGGGACCATCTCTTTCCCAGAAATTATCTGCCTCCTTTCGTAAAGGAATTAGATCCCACAATCTTTTTGACACTTGAAGAGTAAAACACTCAACCCAAAAGAGTTACACATTCTATTCCCATCCTCACAAGTCGTTATTATTTCTAGATTAGACCATTTTCTTGTTACTGGCCCTTTACTCCCTTATGTAGTCTCTTCTGAGATAAACCTTATTACCTGGTCGGATCATGCACCCATTGAACTCGATATCCTGTTGACCTCGTCATTTACTAAAACTTGCCATTGGCGACTTAATGAATCTCTGCTAAAAAACCAATTATCTCAAACCCAATTACAACAGAAACTAACTGAATTCTTCCAAATTAACGATGGTTCATTTTTGGAGATTTTTACCTTGTGGGAGGCCCACAAGGCTTTTTTTTTTAAGAGGTGAATGTATCTCTGCAGGCTCTCGTCTGAAGAGGGATTCTGCAAAACTCAAAAATGATCTACTTATTCAATTGCAGACAGCAGAAGGCCACTTGTTGGCCTCCCCCACGGTGGAAAAATTGAGAATTGTCACCTCAATCCGGAATCGGATCAAATCGTTTGACTTGAACAAAATTTCTAAATCTATGTTATGGGCCAAACAAAAATTTTATGATTTTGCCAACAAATCACACAAAATGCTAGTTAACAAATTAAAGCAGGTGTCTTCAAACTACGGCCCTCCAGTTGTTCAGGAACTACAATTCCCATCATGCCTATTCATGTCTGTGAATGTCAGAGTTTTACAATGCCTCATGGGATGTGTAGTTCTGCAACAGCTGGAGGGCCGTAGTTTGAGGATCCCTGAATTAAAGCCACGGTCCTTTTTATCTATTCCTGACCATTTGATGAAACTTGATGGTACCCCCACATACTGTCCTAAAGCTATGTCAAAAGTCTTTGGAGATTTGTATAGTCGGTTGTATAACTGCTTAAGCCCTGATTCACATCCTCAATTCTCACAACCTAAGTTTGATGAATTCATAGCTTCTCTATCATAACCTAAACTTTCCACTGAACATATATTCTCTCTCAACTCCCCGATCACCATAGAGGAAAGAGGAGAAGTGATTAAAAATCTACCAGCTCACAAATCTCCAGGCCCTGACGGCCTTCCTTACATCTATTAGAAAACATTTTCACAGACTTTAACCCCCTATTTACGGTCCCTATACTCCTCTCTTCTAGAAGGTACCATCCCACATTCACAGTTCCTGCATGCTAATATAAGTTATTCCTAAACCGGGTAAAGACCCCGCATTACCAGATAACTACCGCCCTATTGCTTTATTAAATTTGGATTATAAAATTTTTACCAAAATATTAGCCAATAGATTATCCCCTCTATTACCAGCCTTGATTCATAGGGATCAGGTGGGATTCGTCCCCACAAGACATGCTGGAGACAACACGAGAAGAACCATAGATTTGATTGACTTAATAACCAAAACCAAACGTCCCACCATAGTTTTGAGCTTAGATGCTCAAAAAGCATTTGATTGTTTAAGCTGGCCATTCATGTTTGCAGTACTGGCCAAATATGGATTCTCAGGTCCTTTTATACAGGCTTTACAAACCCTTTACTCTCACCCCACATCTCAAGTCCAGATGTCTTCCTACTTGTCACAACGGTTTACCCTTAGTAATGGCACCAGACAAGGGTGTCCTTTATCACCCCTATTATTCATATTGAACCATTAGCAGCAGTCATCAGATCCCACCCTGATATCAGGAGAGTAACATTGCGTCAACAGGACTACAAACTGTCCCTCTTCGCAGACGACATCTTACTTACCATCACCCATCCCGACACCTCCCTACCTTTTCTACATGATATTCTATCCACTTTTGGAATCTTGTCAGGCTTTAAAATTAACCAGTCCAAAACAGAAGCCCTTCCTATCAATATATCCCCAGACATGCTTACCTTTTTGCAAAACAGATTTAAATATAGGTGGTGTCAGAACTCATTGCAATATTTAGGAATTCATCTTACTCCCTCATATCTCTCGCTTTACCAAGCCAACTTCCCTCCATTGTTTGCAGAAATCTCTAGACTTCTACAACTCTGGACCCCCATCCCACTCTCTCTTCTTGGCAGAATTAACGTCCTCAAAATGTCGGCACTACCTAAATTATTGTACTTATTTGAAACACTACCAATCCCAGTCCCAACGTCGCAGCTTAAAAACCTCCAGAGAAAGTGCCTTAATTTTATTTGGAATAATGCATCTCATAGAATTGCTCAATCAGAAGTCTTTTCCCCTAGAACTAAAGGTGGGTTGGCTGCTCCTGATCTCATTAAGTTCCAGACGGACTGTCTTATTTGCGAACACTCCCATGGACTCAAGCGGGTATATTTCAGCTGCGACACCTGGTACATCCGGTTACACGTAAATTCCTATCATTTTCAGGTCGCCAAAGAAAACATGATCTCCCTGCCTCTATGGAATACTCCTATTTACAAATTAAAAATTTTTTCCAAACTAACTCACCTTCACTATCCTTAGAAAAACCTACAGACTTTGAAATATTATGTGAAAATGGCCCATATGAAACAAAACTAATTTCGTCTATATATAAAATGCTCCACGCAGTACCCCCCCTAACTGATTCCACACATAACTACATGGCAAAATGGTCTAGAATGTCAAACCAACCAATCTCATTGTTGGATTGGGGGAAAATTTGGGAATCATCTCCAAAAGTCTCAAGATGTTTAGCACAAAAAGAAACCGCCATTAAGATACTATTTTTTTGGTACAGAACCCCTGAATTACTACATGCCCAGAACCCTACTCTCTCTAACTTGTGCTAGAGATGTGGTCAATCCGTTGGTACCCATCTTCACATCTTCTGGGATTGTCATATCTTAGGCACATATTGGTCCGAGGTTCAAAAATTATTGCAAACACTTTTCTCTACAACTACTCCATTGAACCCCATACATTTCCTTCTAGGTCTCCCTTTTCCGGGCGTCCCTAAATCATTACAGAAGCTCTGGTCTTTCATACTTCTGGCAGCGAAAAGAGCCATCCCTAGACTTTGGCTCTCTACCCCCCCCCCACTTTACACCATGTACTTTCCATAGTCACAGATATGCGCAGGATGGAGCAATTTGACCTCTAAGATTGAAGGTACCCTTCCCCTATTTGGGAAAATTTGGAAAGCTTGGGACGACTCAATATTTTCTCTTGAACCTTATAGTTCCATGCCTTTTTGAAACCCATTAGCAATATCCTTTGACCATCCTTTATGTTTGATTTTGTAGATGACACTTTTTTTTTTTTTTACCTAGATTTGGATACTGTATAGATATTTTCTTGTTTAATTGATCCAATGATGGCAACCGCTGACACTCGCCTATACGGGTATCCACACCAATTTCTAATAATTTGTTTTGTATATCGCTTTTGAATTCTTCGATGTTAAAATGTCATGATCTTTGTGTGACAGACTCACCCGGGACAGAGGCTATTGGAGGGGACTGAACGCTAGCCTCTCGCCTACAGATTATGGGCCCTGGCATTTGGGGGAATGGTGCTCTCTGTGAGCTGTATGCCTGGGGACCCTGGGGTTGGTGTTACTTTGGATTCAGCTCCATGTCCCCCCAAAACACACAGACTCTGGGGACCCTGTATTTGCCATAGTAGCAATAGTGACTGAGTCATACTGTTGGGACTCATACTGTGAGAAGATGCTAATGTCATCAACTCCACTCACCAGTCTGATGTCAGCTATAATGTGTTTAATGTAAATGAGTTTAGTCTGGCTTACCACAGGTTCTAAGGGTATTCAACTCATTGTTGTTTGTTCTAATTAACCCTGTGTTGATGTTTATGGTAATGTATGTTGAATAGTCAATGAGGTAGGAGACGTAGTCACTTAGTCTGGGTAAAAGGATTAGTTAATTAGCTCATGTTAATTAGGTTAGGTTTTAGTCATTCTGCTGTGTATATATTTGTGTGGGATCTCAAATAAAGAGTCAGTCCATGTTAGCAACAAGCAAGTGTCGCCTTGTTTTGTGCTCAGAGAGGTTGGAATATCTGATATCTGTATACAGACTGGGAGGAAGTGGTATATGACGGAAGCACTCAAGCGGAGTGTGGGACGTTCCGTGACACTTTGTATCTTACGATATGATGTTTTACAACTGTTAAAATAAACAATTTAAAAAAAAAAACATGGCAGAAAGGGATTTAGCGGGGGCACCATGGATACCAGCCAAGGGAAAGGGGACTATCTAAATGGACATCTCCAGTAACTTGAAACACACTGGCAGTATGGGACAGAATAAATAAAACGGGTAAATATGCTCCTAAAATATCGCCTTTAGCCCCATTGGGGGGTTATCCATGGTTCCCCCCTGGAGAAGAAAAGGGAGCGCTAGGTCCATGGGAATCAGGAGGGAACACAATGTGTTTGATATGCCCCCCTAGGCACTCTTATGTCCCAAGTAGAACTGATATCATTACAAGGAGACATGAAGATGGCAGGATGGAGATATAACCAAATGCGAAACTTTTTAAAAAAAATAGAACACCAAATAAGGCCCCAAAATACGTTAACCACATTTGAGATGATGTGTATGAAGATATCAGAACCCAATCATTTATTGTCACAGCTGTATAAACTAATGCTTAGCGAACAAGAAACCACAACACCATATTTTATTAAAGAGTGGGAAAATGAACTAAACTGTACATTTACCCCATCACAAAGAAAAAAATTTATAGAACACACTCATCATCTGTAAGCTCATCTATTCAGGAAATGTCATACAAATTTTTGACTAGATGGTACAGAACTCCTTTCTTTTGATGGTATTTGATCACCTCTGCGGTTTTTATTTTTTGTGCTATAAACTGAAAAAGACCGAAAATTTTGAAAAAAAATATTTTCTACTTTTTGTTATAAATAAAATCCAATAAACTCAATTTTAGTCATACATTTAGGCCAAAATGTATTTGGCCACATGTCTTTGGTAAAAAAAAATGTCAATAAGTGTATTTTTATTGGTTTGCGCAAAAGTTATAGCGCCTACAAACTAGGGTACATTTTCTGGAATTTACACAGCCTTTAATTTATGACTGCCTATGTCATTTCTTGAGGTGCTAAAATGGCAGGCAAACCCCCCCCCCCAAATGACCCCATTTTGGAAAGTAGACACCCCAAGGAAATTGCTGAGAGGCATGTTAAGCCCATTGAATATTATTTTTTTGTCCCAAGTGATTGAATAATGACAAAAAAAATTTACAAAAAGTTGTCACTAAATGATATATTGCTCACATAGGCCATGGGCATATGTAGCATTGCACCCCAAAATACATTCAGATGCTTTTCCTGAGTACGGGGATACCACATGTGTGGGACTTTTTGGGAGCCTAGCCGCGTACGGGGCCCAGAAAACCAATCACCGCCTTCAGGATTTCTAAGGGTGTAAATTTTTGAGTTCACTCCTCACTACCTATCACAGTTTTGAAGGCCATAAAATGCCCAGATTGCACAAAACCCCCCAAATGACCCCATTTTGGAAAGTAGACACCCCAAGCTATTTGCTGAGAGGCATGTTGAGTCCATGGAATATTTTATATTTTGACACAAGTTGCGGGAAAGTGACAAATATTTTTTTTTTTTTTGACAAAGTTGTCACTAAATGATATATTGCTCACGCAGACCATGGGCATATGTGGAATTGCACCCCAAAATACATTTAGCTGCTTTTCCTGAGTATGGGGATACCACATGTGGGACTTTTTGGGAGCCTAGCCGCGTACGGGGCTCCGAAAACCAATCACCGCCTTCAGGTTTTCTAAGGGCGTAAATTTTTGATTTCACTCTTCACTGCCTATCACAGTTTCGGAGGCCATGGAATGCCCAGATGGCACAACCCCTCCCCCCCCCCCCCCGAAATGACCCCATTTTGGAAAGTAGACACCCCAAGCTATTTGCTGAGAGGCATGGTGAGTATTTTGCAGCTTTCATTTGTTTTTGAAAATGAAGAAAGACAAGAAATAAAAAAAAAATTTTTCTTTTTTCAATTTTCAAAACTTTGTGACAAAAAGGTGAGGTCTGCAGTGAGATCTCTTTTTTGAAAAAAATGGGGTCTATTAGACCCTAGATCTCTCCTCTGCCCTCAAAGCATCTGACCACACCAAGGTCGGTGTGATAAAATGCTTTCCCAATTTCCCAATGGCTCTGTTTACATCCGGCGAAATCTAAGTCATGAAATGCTCGTAGCTTCCGGTTTCTTAGGCCATAGAGATGTTTGGAGCCACTCTGGTCTCTGATCAGCTCTATGGTGAGCTGAGGTATAAGGGGGAGGTGCTGCGCTAACCAGAAGAAAGCTGTAAATCTCTGTCTGTGGTCCATTAATAAAATGACATAAAATCGCATAATAAATCGCATAAATAAGCGTTGAAAACATTCAAGTCTTAATAATCAGCATCATGTGTATGTGAAAAAAAAGTGCATAAAAAATCCTTTTCAATTGGTATATACTAAATGACAAAAAAATCGCATGTTAAATCGCATAAATAAGTGTTGACACTAAAAACATATAAATCTAGATAATCATGTGTTGGTGCACAAAGGGACATAAACACTACTTCATGTGAATACCAGTAATTCTAAATAAAAATACATAGAATAAATCAGAAATAACCATCAAAAACATATCCTTATAAATGGTGCAAAACGTACAAAGTGCCAGTGCTTAAAGGTGATCTAGATATCGCAAATAAAACACATCAATCCAACGCAATATGGATAATAAATAATATAAATAAATGTCCCAATAATAGTGATATAAAATATATTGTGCTGGCCTGCGAAACAAATGACCAATGACATGCCAGTAAGTGCAGCAAACTTAAAGTGCCAGTGTAAAAGTCATTGAAGGTGCAAAAGCAAGTTCTGGTGTATTCAACAAAACAACAGTGGGGTGTCTGGGATGCAATTCACTCAGTGTCCTCTTCGTGCATAAAACACTAATGTAAGCAGTGACCCCTTACCTAGCGGTGCTAGGTCAACCGCATGAATTGTAGCTAAAACGCCAGGTCCTGAGCCTCAATCGCGTCCCTATATCCACGCTTGCCGGTGTTGGGTTATCCTAATGGCAGCTGATTACAAGTGGCTATGGTCCTATCAGGGGTCCTGGACCAGCGCTGATCCTAGCTCAGCCTCCACATCTCAGGTATGTATGTACAGGAATATGCAGGACAAAGGTACTTGATAGTGAAGTATGTATTAACCAGGTAATGCTTTATTAAAAATCTTTAAGTAGATGTACTCACATAAAAACAATGCAGAGCAAACCTCTCTCCTACGAGCAGCGAACTCGTTCTGTGTCTAGCAATGTGAAACAGCCTATTCCGTCCCTACGCGTCATCACCGATCACGTGACTTCTTCAGGGGATGAGCAAAATAGGCTTATTGTGGTCTTAAATAGTCTCTCCCATAGTGATTAATGGGCGGCCATTTTCTCGTAGCCACGCCGGCCATTACTAGGTCTCACATGGGCACGGCCATTTTGTAGGTTAGAAACGACTACCTGATCATAACAAAGCTAATAACTAGGTGTCTGATGGGCGCGGACATTTTATAGGTTAGAGAAGACTTTATACTCATACCAAGGCAAATAGATACCGAATTGGCTGTATGTTTATGTAACGATATATTGCGTTGCTCATAAATATGGCTTAATGATATACAGAGGGGCTAATTGGCCAGAGACGGACGCATAGGTGGGCATATATTAAAAAAGAGAGAGATCCCGCTGTATTGGAAGCTAAAAAATGCCAAATGGTCGGAGGCTACCACTAAAAGTGCATACATGGAAATTTTAATTTGTAAAATATATTGAAAGGTAATAAAAAGGCTAAAATTAAATTATTTAATGAAATATGATTAAAATATATGCGGGGTTAAGGTGCAAATAGCTGGAATAACCAGTAAAATTCAAATTAAAATAGCCGCGGAGGGATGATGGAATGGGCTATTTCATATCATGTATACTCGTATAAATATGAATGTTTTTTAGTGTCAACACTTATTTATGCGATTTATTATACGATTTTATGTCATTTTATTAATTGACCACAGAAAGAGATTTACAGCTTTCTTCTGGTTAGCGCAGCACCTTCCCCCTTATACCTCAGTTTGATTTTGGGCTTATGTCTGACCCTTGCTATGGTGAGCTGGCTGAATCACCGGCTGCATTCTCAGGTTCCCTGTTGGGACAGGAGAGCCAGAGAAAAACATGGAAGACGGTGGGGGGGGGCATTGCCTCCCACTGCTTGTAAAAGCAGTCTAGAGGCTAATTAGCCACTAGGATTGCTTTTACATGAAAGCCGACCGCTGGCTGAAAAGAAAGATACCAAGATGATACCTAAACCTGCAGGCATCATTCTGGTATAACCACTCAAAGTCCAGCAACATACCAGTACGTTGCTGGTCCTTGTTGGGCATATATTGTAATCTTTTTTTTTTTTTTTTTTTTTTTCATGCAGCCTGTGGGCTGAACGAAAAAAAGAGATTGATCGGTGGGTATGCCCACCATTAGAATACCTCCCTTCATCCACCCACTTCTAATGATGGGCATACATGCACCATTTATATATGCCGAAGCATGGAGGCATCCTCCCGCAAAAGGTAGGAGCAAATCGCTCCTCCGCCCCTGCTGCCCCCATGCTTCGGCATATACCACCTCCGCTGGAGTCACGGCTTTATATATCGTGGGAGCAAACGCTGTTGCTGTCAAGATAAATAAATCCGCGCTGCAGCTGAATGGCGTACCCGAAGACAAAAAAATGGTTAACAATAAAACACAGTAAACGGTAAAGTATAAAAAATTGCATACCTGAAAAGCAAACATGATAAAACATAATAACAATAAAACATTGCAGAATAGAATACAGTAAAAAAGTGCAGAACAATAGAGAGATAGAGAACGATATAAAACGACAACTATTTTTTTTTTTAATATATATTTTTTTGTTTTTTGTTTTTTTACACTTTTTGTTGTAACTGTAACTTTTGTAACTGTAACCGGTTCCAGGTTCGGGTCTCTCAAAATGCGATGGCATCTTGGGAGACCCTGTGAAAGTGTGCCTAGTCTGTGCAATGCTGTACCCTACGCTAATACTCAACTAGTGTATGGTAGCGTTCAAAACATTCACCAATGCAAAGACCAGGATTGTCAGGACAGGAGGGACAATAATAGCGGGTGTCACGCCTATATCCGCGCTTGCTGCAGACACTACATCTTTTTTGGGGGGGGGGGGTTCGTTGGGTAGGGGTACTCGGGAGGACATAAAGAAAATGCCTGTCATGCAGCCAACTGCATTTGGTTGGGGATGTGAATGGGTGAAGTACGGGTGCTGCAGAAGTGATGGGTTCCCAATTAGGATTGGCGAATGCAGCAGGAAGGGCATTATGGGCACGATGGGCCTGTTTGTCTTCTTCTTGGTGGCAGCGGGACACTACTTGTGCTTGCCACCTCACCAGCTTGAACTGCACTTATGGGACTCACCACGTCACCAAGTGTTACTGCAGTGCTGGTTTGACTACAACCGGGGTGTTCTAGGCCGCTGGTGCTTGCCAGTTCACCAAAACGCTAGTATAGATCTGATAGGATCAGATATTGATCCGTTCAGATACTATACCACTAAGGGATGTGTACGGTGCGTGCGTGGGTATTAGCGCTACTAGCACTAACCTGACGCTGCCTGGGGCTGGTGCTTGCCAGTTCACCAAAACGCTACCAAAAAAAACTGTTAGCGATCGCAGGGATCACGCCTGACTCTGCAAACGCTGCAGTTATGTGTGTTTAGTGTTTTGTAAGTGACAGTGATCAATCAATACTGCACTTGGGTGGGCTGGGCCGGGCGGAGGGGCAAAACGCAGGTGCCAGCAGGTATCTGGGCTAATCCCACTAACACTGCATTTTTGGGAACCCTAAACTGCTGGGGACGCTAGTATAGATCTGATCGGATCAGATATTGATCCGTTCAGACACTATACCACTAAGGGAGGCGTATCCTGCGTGCGTGGGTGTTAGCGCTACTGGTGCTAACCTGACGCTGCCTGGAGCGATGCAGACCCTATCTGACCCTAAAACCTAACTTATATCACCGCCGGGGGATCAGGGGGCTAAACCTTTATTCGGTAGTAAACGGCGGGTGCCCTGACACTATAAAAAATAAGCTAACTAACCAGCGTCACCGGTAACACTTATACGGTGATCACTGGTGAAAGGGTTAACTAGGGGGCAATCAAGGGGTTAAAACCTTTATTAGGTAGTATATGGGGGTCCCTGACGCTATAAAACGCTGACGGTGAACCTAAATATTTACCTCCCTAACTAGCGTCACCAGTGACACTAATACAGCGATCTGAAAAACGATTGCTTAGTGACACTGGCGACGGGGGGTGATCAAGGGGTTAAAACTTTATTAGGGGGGGTTAGGGGGGTACCCTAGACCTAAAGGGGGGCTAACACTAACTGCCCTACCACACTAACTGTCACAAACTGACACCAATGCAGTAATCAGAAAAAAAAAAAAAACTGCTTGGTGTCAGTGTGACGAGGGGGGGGGGGGGATATGGGGTTGATGGAGGGTGTACAGTGTGCCTGGCGTGTTCTACTGTGTGTGTAGTGTTTGTGCACTCACATCGATGTCTTCTCTCCTCGTCGCTGGAACGGAAAATACTGAGCCGAGGAGAGATGGCATCACTTCCTCCGCTTCTGTTTACTATACAGAAGCCGAGGAAGCATTTCATTCGCCAGGAGCGATCGCGAGGGGGGGGCCACGAATGAGTGGCCTCCCCCTCACCTCTGATTGCCCCTGACGAGAATCCGACCGCCGCAGGCACCGGGGGGGGTCCGATTGGGCAGGCAAGGGCAGGCAAGGTCCCACGGGCAGGCAAGGACGTACAGGTAAGTCCTTATGCCTGCCCGTGCCATTCTGCAGACGTACATCGTTGTGCGGCAGTCGGCAACTGGTTAATACCCAGGTACTGGAAACAGGCTACATGCCCCACATTAGGAGAATGGAAAAGGGAGGTGGAGGAGATGATGGAGGCAGAAAGGTGGGTTTATAAGACCAGAAATAAACAGGACAGATTTGAAAAAATATGGTCAAAGTGGGAAAACTGATAAAGTGTTAGATAAAATTAATTAGAAACCATTGCCGGAAGTCAAGACAAACTCTAAGGCCCAGTTCACACTGATGCGTTGTGATTTTGTTCTGTTCTTTGTCCTTTTTGAGGTGCGAATTTACCGTGATTTTACAGCAAATTTACTGCGATTTTACAGCGAATTTCAGGAGTTGGACATAGCTGCGATTGATATTCTAGCCAATGGAATCATAATGTAAAAAAAAAAAAAAAAAAAAAAAGTGTTAACTTCCTGTGTACTTCCTGGTTTTTGTGGAGAGTAGTGTGGTGGAATTTGCACATATGTGAAGCATCAATGCGATTCAAGAACGATTTACATTGATGTCTATGGAGACTAAATTTGCAATGCAATGCAGTAAACTTGCACAAGACCCTTTTTTTAATCGCAACGCATGTATGTGAACGACCATCATTGAAAACAATGACTTTAGGGATGACATGCGAATTTAAAGTGTTTTTGACGCATTGAATTCGTCATGAACTCGCATCAGTGTGAACCGGGCCTAAAGGGGGATTTGATAATGGGGAAAAAAAGAAGGGAATGATCCACGACATTTCTTTTATATCTTTTTTTTTTCTGTATTTGTTGTTTGCTGATAAGACTATTAAATTAAATTAGTGATTGTGTGGCTTATGCTGATTATACGAGATGGCCTCCCTCTGAGGCATTTGCTTACCTCTTCCACTCTCCCCCTTCCCTTACCCCTCCCTTTTTTGGGTGTTTTTTTTTTTTTCTCTCACGTAATAAGTTAATATACACAAAGCACAAGCACTTGAAAATTTTTTGAATTATTATAATATACTCATAAATGAGGGGAGGGTTTATCCCCCTCCCCCTTTTTTTTTTCTCATATTAAATAGGTAATAACCAAGGTAGAGCATAACCACTTGATATTTTTGAATGTTTATATACCGTATTTATCGGCATACAACACGCGCCGGCGTATAACACGCACCCCAAGTTTAGGAGGGAATTTTAAGGAAAAAAACTTACATTAAAATGCCCATTAATGCAGCGTTATCGTGTCCATCTGCAGCCTTGTCAGTGTCAGTGCAGCCTTGCCCCAGTGTCCATTGCAGCCTTGTCAGTGCAGCTTTGCCCCAGTGAAGCCTTGTCAGTGCAGCTTTTCCCCAGTGCAGCCTTGTCAGTGCAGCCTTGTCAGTGCAGCCTTGTCAGTGCAGCCTTGCCCCAGTGTCCATTGCAGCCTTGTCAGTGCAGCTTTGCCCCAGTGCAGCCTTGTCAGTGCAGCCTTGTCAGTGCAGCCTTGCCCCCGTGCAGCCTTGTCAGTGCAGCTTAGCGTCAGTGCAGCCTTGCCCCAAGTGCAGCCTTGTGTGATCGCCGCGATCGCCACCGACAGCAGTGTGTAAATTCAAATATGGCGCCGAGGCTGCAGGGACTCGTCGGAGCCGAGATACACATACCCGAGTGTCCTCGGCTTTTCTCGGCGCCGCTCACAGTCACGCCCAGTCCCACCCTATGATGGACATAACACAGGTCCAATGGCGGGACTGGGCGTGACTGTGAGCGGCGCCGAGGACACTCGGGTATGTGTATCTTGGCTCCGACGAGTCCCTGCAGTCTCGGCGCCATATTTGAACTTACACACGGCTGTGTATGTCGGCGGCGGTCGCCGCAATCGCTCCGATCAACCAGAATTGGCGGAGATCGGCCTATAACACACACCCACGATTTTCCCAATTTTAAGGGGAAAAAAAGTGCGTGTTATATGCCAATAAATACGGTAATCAACTAATATATAGGGTAAGTTTTCCCCTCACCCCCTTCCGCTTTTTTTTTTTCTCTCCTTTTCACGTAGTAAGTTGATAACATACACAAAGCACAAGCACTGGAAAAAATTTTAAATTATTTTATAATGCATTTATAAACTAGGGGAGGGTTTACCCCCCCCCCCCCATCACTCTCCCCCCGCTTTTTTTTTTTTTTTCCTTTTTTCTTTTCACACATAACAGGTCAATAATATATATAGAGCACTAATATTTGAATAATTTAAATACGTTTTATAACACTTTCATAAAATTGGAGTTTTTGGTTTTACTTTCTTTCACGTGTAATACGTTAATGACACATATAGAGCACAGCACTTGAAAGAAGGTCTTTTCCTTTTCTTTCAATTTTTTTTTTTCCCCTCTCCTTTAACACCTATTAAGTCAATAATGTATATAGAGTACAATATTGGAAAATCTTAAATTATTTTTATAGCACTCTTATAAAACTGGGGCTTTTTTTTTTTTCCTTTTTTTCTTTTTTTTTTTAGGGTATGGGGGAGGGGGTGTAGAGGGAGCCATCCCTGTTGTTGGCGTGTATATGTAAACCAGGATATTGAATATTGTCCTCTGTCTTAGGGAGATGAGTCATGTAAATGTTTTTTGTAATAGGAGAAAAATGTTTAATAAAGAATGAATTATAAAAAAAAACATACATATTGTAGCAGAAGCTGCAGAGGATTTTGAACCCTTGCATTTTGAGACACAAACTATAGCTTTTCACCAGTTGTTCAATGTATGATGCTTTCTTTTTCATACATCGTGGGACACAGAGTTAAGCTAATATTCATAACCTGCTGGGTTATATGCCATCCTGGACACCAAAGCGCTAAGGCATTCCTGCAGGGTGCTGTACAGATCCAAGGGAGTGGACCTTAAACATGAAAAGGGTACCCAGTCTTTGAAGGTCCTCAAGTGACAGGAACCTTCTGTGATGGGTGAAGATTGGGCTCTTAGTTTCTAAGCTGCCCCGCGCCTGGACAGGTAAGTGAAACTCCTTTTATTTACTTATTGTGGGGTGTCCCAGTGATTGTAACAATCAGTCAAACTAGCTAGAGGCTGGACACCTGTGTGCGGTGACCATACGGGGGAGTTTTAGGCTAACTGTTGTTTGCAAAGTGTACCTTTTTTTTTGCTTGTATCTGGCTGTTTTTTAACTGTATGATGGAACACGACGGTGTGCCATTTTGCATTGGCGGCCCTGGCGCACATGCGCCGTAGCCTTTATCTGGGCGCACGAAGATTTGCGTCATATGCAAATACAGCCGCACCTGTTCGGCAGGACATTGCACGCATGCTCAGAAGGTTCCGGTGCACAGCCAGCTTATTTAAGCTGTGTATGCCAAGCATGTGGTGCTTCCAGAAGGCAGCTGTGGGACACAGAGGTGATGCTTGGCAGGCTAAAGGTGCTTAGCAGGATTGTCGCATAGGGGCTTGGTGAGCCCTATTAAAGGGTCTCCCTTCTGAGGTGTGTTAATACTACACCCAGGTACTCTTTTTGTGGCTTGTAAATGTCTTCAAAAAAGAGGGGCGGGACTAACACTACAGGGAAGGGCACACCAATGTCATCAGTAGTTCCTGATTAACCTAGGCGTATCCCTGGTGTTGTATCCCCTGAAAGACCAGAGGCTTCCAGGCAATCTGAGCCGCTGTGCCTATCTGGTATTGTGCCTACAGTCAATGCTGCTGTTTCACCCTTTATGACTAAGGATGAACTGTCCCCGGCCCTAGCCGGGTTAGAGCACAGGATTGCTGGCATGATTGCCTCCATCCTGCAGAGTGGCAAGAAGCACGACAGATCTCACTCCCCAGAGCCTCCTAGTTTGGAGCAGGAATGGGTTGAGGATGGGGAAGAGCTAAAAGCTCAGGATTCTGTGGAGGGCCTGGTGGAAGAGTCTGCTTCTGAGCAATCTGGACAAGAAGATATCCAGTTGATGTCTGCCTCTCAGTCACAGAGGCTTTTGATCCAGACTCTTACCGGGATGGTTCGTTCTGCCTTTGTTGCCTCTTGCAGAGGTTACTGAGCCCCCCTGGTCCTCTTTGGGGTCCCTGAGACCTCTTCAGGCCGCCCAGGCTTTCCCCTTACACCCTCTGTTGGAACAGGTGGTATATGCTGATTGGGAACATCCTGACAGGATATTTGTTCCTCCTAAGAGGTTTTCCCTTTTTATAACCCATGGATGAAAAGTTCGTTAAGAAATGGAGCATGCCAGTCGTAGATACAGCAGTCTCTTCCTTAAACAAGAACTTAACTTGTCCGGTACATAACGCACAGGACTTGAAAGACCCTGTTGACAAGAAATTGGAGTCATTATTAAAGGCTTCCTTTTCTTTGGCCAGTTCAGCTATTCAGCCAGCTGTTGTAGCAATTGGTGTCTGCCAGTCCATAACGGATCAGGTCAGACGGTCTGACAGGCCTAACCAGGAGGATGATCTTGCTGAAAATAAGACAGATATTCCTCGAGTGCTGTGTTTTGCTGTTGACGCCTTAAAGGAATCAATACAGCAGGTTTCACATTTGGCTCTCTTGTCTGTACATATGCGCAGACTTTTGTGGCTTAAGAACTGGTTAGCCGAGCTTCCTTGTAAAAAGTTATTAGCAGGTTTCCCCTTACATGGGGTGATCATTTGGACAAATATATCTAAAAGATTTTCAGAGGCAAAAGTTCTCTACCTGTGAAGAAAAGCACCAGGCATCCCTTGTTTAAAACCTCAGGGACTGCTTCCTCAAGTGTCTCAGCGCCAAGGCAGTTCCGCCGCCAACAGGGAGCTAGAGCGAGGGGCAAGCCACAAGGCCAGAGCCAGAAAAAGCCCTGGGTCCAAAACACTTCTAAACCCAGCACCAAGCCCTCATTTTGAGGGGATGCCCCAACTCTATCGGGTGGGGGGAAGGCTGCTGCGCTTTGCGGACATTTGAAGAACAATGGTCCAGGATGAGTGGGTCACCTCAACTATATCCAGCGGTTACAAGTTGGAGTTGCGAGGTGTTCCCCCTCAGAGGTTTCTAAGATGCAGGGTTATCTCGGATCCTCCAAAAAGAAACTTATTGTTTCAGGCACTACATCATTTAGTGCATCAAGGAGTGATTGTAAAAGTTCCTGTATCCGAAAGGGGCGCAGGGTTTTATTCGAGCCTGCTTACAGTTCAAAAACCAAACGGGAACACAAGGCGTATTTTGGATCTAAGATCCCTGAACCAGTATCTACTATTCCAGTCCTTTCTGATGGAGTCTTGTCCGCTCAGTTGTAGCCTCGCTTCAGATGGGAGACTTTCTAGCTTCCATCGATATAAAACACGCTCCCATCTTTCAGCCTCATAGGAGGTTCCTACGATTTGCAGTAGAGGAACGTCATTTTCAGTTTTTGGCTTCATGCTTGCCACAGCTCCCCGCGTGTTCACAAAGGTCCTAGCACCAGTACTGGGTCTTTTAAGGGCCCAAGGGATCTTGGTGCTTGAGTATCTGGACAACCTCCTGCTCAGAGATCACTCAATACTGGCTCTAGAACAGAGCATAACCTGCACAATGCGTTATTTAGAAAGCTTTGGCTTAATCATAAATGCCAAAAAGTCAGCCTTGAGGGCCATCTCAAAGTCTGAAGTATTTAGGTCTGATCCTAGATATGGTCCAAGCAAGGGAATTTTTGCCACCCGTAAGGATCTGTGCCCTGAAAGATCAGGTGCATCAGATAAGGGGCACCACCAGACAACCCTCCATTCGGCTCTCTATGAGTCTTCTAGGAAGGCATCCTCCTTCGAGGCAGTGCCCTATGCCCAGTTCCATTCCATGCCTATACAACAAGATATCTTGTTGGCTTGGAACAGGAGAGGACAAGCCCTGGATTATACAATGTTCTTATCTCCTCGGGCACGCTTAAGCCTAAACTAGTGGTTGCAGGATCAGAACCCGCGAAAGGGAAGATCCTTACTCCCGGTAACTTGGAGAGTACTGACCACAGATGCCAGTCTCTCAGGCTGGGAAGCGACCCTAGAGGGGCTTACAGCTCAGGGGAAATGGTCAAGGACAGAACAGATCCTGCCCATCAACTTCCTGGCGTTACGGGCAGTACGTCTGGCCCTACGGTCCTGGACGGTAGAGCTTCAGGACTGCCCTATCAGGATTCAGTCCGACAATGCCATGGCCTATATAAACCACCAAGGTGGTACCAGGAGTCGTTCAGCTCTGAAGGAGGTGAACCACATACTAGCCTGGGCAGAGGTACATGTGCCAATAATATCGGCAGTCCATATCCCGGGAGTAGAAAACTGGAAGGCAGATTATCTCAGCCGCCAGCAGATCTGCCCGGGGGAATAGTCCCTACAACCAAGGGTTGTTCCAGGAAATTAGCCAGCGTTGGGGATAGCCAGAGGTCGACCTATTGGCATCCAGGTTCAACAACAAGCTACAGCA
Organism: Aquarana catesbeiana; assembly: GCF_042186555.1. Taxonomy (NCBI): domain Eukaryota; kingdom Metazoa; phylum Chordata; class Amphibia; order Anura; family Ranidae; genus Aquarana; species Aquarana catesbeiana. Next base: position 114,879,479 of record NC_133335.1, on the reverse strand, counting down.
GTTTGTGTCCCAAATAAGGGATTTTCTGGAAATCGGAGAAGATGCTCTGGTAGTTCCATGGAGCCAGTACTACCTGGTTTATGCTTTCCCTCCGATCCCTCTCCTTCCACATTTGTTGCGCAGGATTCAGAGAGAGGGGGTATCAGTCATTCCGGTGACACCAGCCTGGCCCAGAAGGCCCTAGTTCCTGGAGATTTTGAGACGCTTCCACGTCGCCCCGATCTACTTTCTCAAGGTCCTATAATCATCCCCAATTTACAGTCTCTAAATTTGACGGCATGGCTTTTGAAGCCAGGGTGTTGAAGGACTGTGGCATCTCAGGACCAGTGGTATCTACCCTAGTGAATGCTAGAAAAGCTGTCACTAGGAAGATCTATCTGTCGCAATATAAGTCTGGAAGACTTATATTGCTTTGTCTGAAGCCAGAAAATGGCATCCTCCAGAAATACGTTCTCTTTTCTACAGTCAGCTGTGGAAATTGGATTGGCTTTGAGTACAATCAGAGGTCAGATTTGGGCCCTGTCAGTATTCTTCCAAAGGCCTTTAGTCTCCCATTCGCTGGTCCGAACCTTTATGCAGGGAGAAGCTTGTTAGCTTCCCCCCATTAGGTCACCTATATGTCCTTGGGACATGAACTTGGTGCTGTCTGTGTTACAGAAACAACCATTTGAGCCTATCAAGGAAATTCCATTAGACTTGCTGTCACGCAAGCTAGCCTTTCTGATGGCCATCACCTCGGCTAGAAGGGTGTCGGAGTTGGCGGTCCTTTTGTGCAGGGAATCCTACTTGATCCCTCACCACGACAGGGTCGTGTTATGACCTGTTCCAATCTTTTTTGTCAAAGGGGTATCAGCCTTTCATTTAAATCAGGACATTATTTTGCCTTCTTTTTTCTCTCAGCCACGTTCGGCGGAAGAGAGGCGACTGCATTCCTTGGACGTTCTCTGGGCAGTCAAGGTTTACTTGTCTAGATCTGCGAAGATCCAAGAATCAGACTCCTTTTTTGATTTTCCAAAAGGACCCAAGAAGGGGCAGGCAGCTTCCATTGCCAATTGGGTCCATCAATTGGTCATTGAGGCCTATGGTCTGAAACATAAAGCTCTTCCCTTTAGGGTGAGAGCTCATTCTACCAGGGGTGAGAGAACCTCCTGAGCTTTTCGCTATCAGATATCTGTGGCTCAGATTTGTAAGGCTGCCATCTGGTCTTCGGTGCATATGTTGACAAAATTTTCGTCATACTTACCTGTAAAATCCTTTTCATTGCGTGCATCATGGGACGCAGAGATCCCTCCCCTCCTTTTTTTTTGAGGATTCAGTGCTTGCTACAAAACTGAAGTACTTCCTGTATGGGAGGGGTTATATAGGGGATCACTTCCTATCTAAGACTTTGTCTAACAGTGTCCATTCACCTAGAGATGGCGTATAACCAAGTAGGTAATGAATATTAGCCTAACACTGTGTGTCCCATGATGTACTCAAAGTAATAGGATTTTACAGATAAGTATGAAGAATAAATCAAATTTTTTGGATTGTGGGGTACAGTTGGACGTACATGCAGTGTGGTGGACACTTGTACCTTCATGGCTCATATGTAATGTTTGGAGTCCTGAGGTCGCTGGCCCCTTTTTCTGCACAACATTGGGATCTGGTCCTGGCTGCTAAGCTCCCCTTTAATTTTGTGCCCTCTCTGGGGTTTACCGCAGCTTTTGGGGACATTGTATCTTTGATTATTCTTCTTTATGTCCTTTTTTCGTGGTGACTTTGCACACCGCCCCCTTGCCTTGTTATACCAGTTCACAATTAATCATCTGAAGAATCAAAAGTAGCAAAATGCTTTGCAGCTCTTGACGTTTCACTGTACAGAGTTGCTATTTGTTGTGTATTACACAACTCTGGTTTGGTGGACAAAAATGCTGCGTGTGTCTGATCTTTTTTTAAAATCTCTAATGCATAAGAACTGGTTTTACCTTTTTTGTACTCTATAAAATAGTAAGCAACTTTTTTTTAATTCCATGTCTGTTTATTAAATATTTTTACTTAGTTATAAAATTTTGCAAATATTAAAATTGATACTGCTAGATTTCTTTGGTAAAAAATAACCCAAATCAGTGTATATTTGGTCTATGTGAAAGTTAGTCTACAAGCTATAGTGCCAATCATTGAAAATTGATCACATCTAACGGCCTATCTCATTTCTTGAGGCCCTAACAGGACAGTACAAACGCCCCCTAAATTACCCTTTTTTGGAAAGTGGACCATATAAGGTATTTAATAAGAGGCATGGAGAGTTTTTTAAACTTGTAATTTTTTCCCACAATTCTTTGAAATATTAAGAAATTACATTTTTTTTTCCAAAAAAATGTCATATTAATAAGTTATTTCTCACACACGACATAGGCATACTTGCAACTACACCCCAAAACACACTCTGCTACTTGTCCTGAGTATGACGATACCACATGTGTGAGACTTTTTCACAGCCTAGCCACATGGAGAGGCACAACATCCAAGGAGTACCTGCATGCATTATCCACTTTAAGACCAGGGCTTCTGCTGACACTTTTTGTTTACAAGTAAAAATCAGTAAAAATAACTTAAAATTCCCAAACATTATATCTTTTGTTACAGAGGCCCTAGAGAATAAAATGGTAGGTTTTGCTAATTTTTATGCCATATGGTATTTGCGCATCAGTTTTTCGCACGCAATTTTGCTCACTAACACAAAAATACATCTTAATGAATTTCAATGCACACAAAGACAATATAATACCCACATTTTTGTTAAAATATTAAATGTGGTGTTGTGCCGGGTAAATAGATACCAATCATGTCATGCTTTAAAATTGCGATCAATGAGGATATTTGCCAGCACGCCATGGATCACCAAGTAGAGTCCAAACTGTTTTTATTGAAGCATGATCAAAACACAAAAAAAAGGAAGTGCAGTTGACAGTCACGCTGGGAGGGGGTGGTGGTGGTCCCCCGCTCTTCATTTCCCTCTCTCTGTGGGGAGGGGGTGGGACGGTTCAGTGGGGGGGCATTGAGGCAGTCGTCTACCTTGGCCCCTGCGACTGCTTTTGCCTTGGCCCGGGGCAGAGGAAGACGACCGCCTCCACACCCTTCCCTGCTGAACCAGCCCCTCTGCCCCTGGCGCGGCTGTCAACTGCACTGCCTTTTTTTCAATGTGATGCTTCAATAAAATCTGTTTGGACTCTACTTGATGCTCCATTGTGTGCTGGCAAATATCCTCATTGTGGCGTTCTGATCCAGTCTCCAGCTGGTGGTTGCTGCAACACCCAAAACTATAGAGCTTTCTTCAGGAACGTGTGCAATGGGAATATGGAGTGCTGCTTTAAAATTGCACACGCTTGTGAAATGGTGCCAAACTTCCGTATTTAAATCTCCATAGGTGACACTTTATAAGCCTTTATTGGTTATCAGTTTAGAGTTACATGGGAGGTCTGGTGCTAGAATTATTTCTCTGGCTCTGACTTTTGCGGAAATACCTCACATGTCTGGTGGAATTGCCGTTTACATATGTGTGCAAGAAAAACACGTGCATTTGCCTTTGCATGGGGGGGCAGGGGCGCTTTAATTTTTTAATTTTATTTGGTGAGACACTGGTACACTGACGGATGTTTTGTGCACATTTACACTGACAGGTGTTGATCGTCTACCGGCGCACACTGACAGATGTTGATTTCGCAATGGAACACTATTGCAGATGTTTTTGTGCACTGGTACAGATGTTGATGGAGCACTGGTACAGGTGTTCATGTGACAGGGACAGAGGAGCTCGGTGTACTGTGTGGGGATGGCTGCAGTCTGTGTGATCTGTGTAAAATCATCAGTCACACAGGGAGCTGTCACAGAGGCTGCAGCATCCCCCACCCCCTGCACTGAGCTCAGCGGGGATTGCTGACACAGAGACGTGTCTCTGTTTACATGGTGTGAAGGCTGTGATTGGACACATCCATCACGTGATCAGGAGGGCCAATCACAGTGCCCATGTCCCGATCTGTGATGGGCTGTGTCCAAAAATCAAAGCCATCGTAGGATCACGTCGCTGCATGGTTTCCCATTCTGAGGGATGTACGGGTGCGTCCACTCAGAATGGTGAAGCTCCCACACGGTTTTTTATGTACATTGGCTGGGTGGGAATCAGTTAAGCACCATTAAAGTCCCACATTTCACTCTAAAAACTATTCTCCACTGTAGGTCTACTGATTGAAGCAGTGTGAAATAGTCTTTGCTTAGCAGTACCTGAGGCTCCACAGCCCAAACAAGCTCCTATGGGCACTAAGAGGCTGACAAAATCCTATCTATAATAATCAATATATGGTGTTGTGCTCTAGTGAAAAAATTAGTACCATAAAGTGCTAAATTAGTTAAAGTGCTATATAAAGTGACATTGCATGTGCAAAATTGCATAAAACGCATATATATATATATATATATATATATATATATATATATATATATATATAGACAACATATGTGCAAATTTGCATAGAAACGCATAAAATTGCTAAGTAATCACAAAACCTTCAAGTTACAAAAAAAACGCATATAGAGTGACATTGCATGTGCAAAATTGCTTAAAAACGCATTCCATGAAGTCACGTGATTGTGACGATACGCGTTGGATTGGCTTACACGGGCACTGGAAGCGACGTCAGGCCACAATCTCGTTGCTCGTTTTTATCTAGTTTTTTACCTGTTTCATTATGTGAGTAGTTTAAACCTGCAAACTCAAATAAATATCTGATTACATACTTCATGATTTGGGTCCCTCCTCTCCTTTTTACTCTGTGTTCACGGACCTGGGAGGCTGTCCACTGTCACTGAGGCATATAGAGATAACCTATCATTATATATGAAGACTATAAATCAGGCTACCAAGGCATATTCGGATATCTAGTCCATTGACGCTTCCCCTGGCCACTACCACACAAGAGGAACATCGGATGCGAGCCATTGGAGGATTTACTGACCACCACCATTTGTTACAACATGCTGTTACTTTACAGCGGTAAGGCAAGGTAGCCACTGCACACCTGAGGTGTTTGTACACTGAAGAGGATTCACATCACCTATGCACTGAAAGACTGTATTTTCACTGATTGTCAGTTGGAGCACTGCACTTCACTGCATCTTATTTTTATTTTATTTTTTAATTTTCTCTATTCATGTGCACTGTTGGACTCTACCTAATATTTTGTCAGCATTAGCACCTTTTTATTCTATGCGATTTGAAGGTTATGTGATTATGTTGCAATTTTATGAGTTTTTTATGCAATTTTGCACATGCAATGTCACTTTATATGTGTTTTTTTGCAACTTGAAGGTTATGTGATTATTTAGCAATTTTAAGCATTTCTATGCAAATTTGCATATACGTTGTCACTATATATGCGTTTTATGCAACTTTGCACATGCAATGTCACTTTAACTAATTTAGCACTTTATTTATGGTACTCATTTTTTAACTAGAGCACGACACCATATATTGATTTTTATTTACTTATTGTTGGTGCGGTTTGACCAGTTCGGTGTCTGCTGCAGCTAGTGTTCCATTGTTTATTGTTGTCCTGGTAGCATGAAGATATTCTTTCTTATAAAATCCTAGCTATGCATTAACTGAATGTGCACTACATGAGGATTGGCCTAATCCTGAAAGGATATTTATTATTCCCATACTTTTTGCTTAAATGTATCCTATGAAAAATAATTTTCTGAAAATAGTTCCTGCCATTTAAGTCCCCAATAAACACCTTACAATTTCTACTGAGGAAGTGCCCTATGTAAAGGATTCTGTTGATAGACATTTTGAAGCCCTCCTAAAGGCTTCCTTTGCTCTTGCAGGTCCAGCCCTGCCGCATGTCTATTTGCCAGACTATTGCAAATTGGATAAGACAGATGAATAAAGAACATAACCTATCTTTGATGACCCTGTTCTCTCTGAACAAGTACAACTGATGACCTCAGCCTTATTGTTTTGTGTGGATGCTGTAAAGAAATGTAATTCACCTATTCTATAGAAGGTCTTTTATCTCCTTGCATATGCACAGGATTTTGTGGTTAAATTTTTGTCAAGCCCTGGACCCCTAAGCCTACCCAGAAGCTCTCCTCACAATGAAGGGATTACCCCACTTCCCAGAGTGGGGGGACATTTATTGGCATTTGTGCCAATTTGTCAAGCTATTGTTTCAAAGGGGTACAAAGAAGAATGTTTTTCTCTGCCCCTCTCCACTGCCCACCTTCAAATGTTAGCGTCTGCTCAAAAACAAGTACATGTTTTGACTGCCTTGAGAAAACATCACCCACAAGGGGTGGTTTTACCAGTTCTTTCAGAGGAAAGGTTTCAAGGTGTTTTTTTTTTTTCCAACCCTATTCACAATCCTAAACCAAATGGGAGCATCTGCCGAATACTAAATGTAAATATGTAACCAGCCAAATCTGTTTTTGATTCTCTCAAACAAGTGGGATTTCTGGTGTGTGTAGACCTACAAGATGCCTATCTATATATCCCAATATCCCTTCTACAGCCACTCTTTCTATGCTTTGCTTGATTTGATTGTAGCCGTATTAGTGCAATTGTGACAGAGAAAATTGAGTACTGTCCGTGATACTTTTTTTATTTCACTAACATACAATTTTTCAGGACAAGCTTTCGGGGTATGTCCCCTTCTTCAAGGTTCAAGCAGTACTGATTGGCACATTTTTAAGCAGAATGTTAAAGAAACAACAAAAAAAAAAAAAAAAAAAAAGAGAAGAGAAAAACAAACTCATGCAAATCAATTGTAATAAAGATAGCAGCAGAGTTAGTGAGATAAGACAGAGGGAGAGCTATAGAATGGAGGGGGGGGGGGGGGGGGGATACTAGTCACAGAGGGGGTCGTAAAACTTTAGCATAATGTGTAAGGAAACCAATATCTAAATTCAGGCCATTATTTTTCGTGTCAAAAAAGTATCATTCTTCAAACATTTTCCTTTCCTGGATAGTTCTGAAATTCCCTTTAAGAACTAAAACATTGAGGTCTTCTATACTGTGGTCCGGTTGTGAGAAATGATGTCCCACAGGTGTGCATAAACTGTCTTCTTTATGTTCTTTGATGGTATGTTTGTGCAAACGCTTTGCTGTAAGAGACAAGCAATTCCAATTTCAATTTAGACTTTTTCTGTTTGGGAGAACTCATGTAAAGTGACCTTCCTGGCAGCCATTATGTCTGTTAGGCTCCATGTACACAGGATGCTGAGGCAAAGTCCTCTAAACGATTTTTTTTTTACATCTTGAAACCAGCGTTTAAAACGCCTGTTTAGCCGAGTTTGCATGCCACATTTAGCCGCGTTTTACCACGTTTAGAAACGTTTAGTTAAGATAACATCATAAGACCCTCCCCAAGCTCAAAAAACAGTATTGTTTAACTATTTCAGCCATTTTTGCCAGAGTAGCAGCAGCTGAGAGAGCAGCAGTGTACTTGTATTTAGCATGTCACTTGCCACGTCGCCTGCCACAAGTTATGGATTGTCACTTGCCACACATTGCAGATTGTCCACTTGCCACATCATCTGCCACAAATTGTGGATTGTCCACTTGCCACGTCACCTGCCACAAGTTGCGGATTGTCATTTGCCACATCACCTGCCACACGTTGCAGATTGTAACTTGCCATGTCACCTGCCACAAGTTGTAGATTGTCCACTTGCCACGTTACCTGCCACAAGTTGCTTGTTGAAATCTAACAACATATGGGTGAAATTCCAATTATACTATGGATAACAGCAATGCTATTGGATTGGATCAAGGGCTCATTAGTAGGGGTGCGCATCTTCACTGGTCTCATGATTCGATTCGATTACGATTATCTGGTCAACGATTCCGTGATGTATCACGATGCATCACAATTACCGACGAGCTCCCACTTCTGCTTGGGCCGCCTACGCGGCCCTTCTACTCTGTTAACTTCTGGGACATATCACAGTTCCCAAAAGATTGCCCGGCTACGCAGGACAGTGCAGTGAGACATGCGCACCCGGCTGTGAAGCTGCAAGCTGTCACAGCCGGATGCCCACAGTAGTATTGCCAGTGCTGTGGACAGGCAGGGGAGAGAAGGGAGGGTTTGGATGGCCACGTCGCTGGATTGTGGGACAGGTGAGTGTCTTTTTATTAAAAGTCAGAAGATACACTTTTTGTAGCTGCTGACTTTTAATAAACAAAAAATTGACTGGAACTCCACTTTGAATTAAAAAGAACCTCACTCCCTTAAAAAGTGCAGTAATCCGGTGTACTGCAGGGTACAGGCATTCACACACACTGCTGCTGGGAGGTCAGGAGGGAATACAATCCACAGATGACAAACAGCCCTGTGAAGTTACCTGTACTGTCTCTGTGCTGACCAGTGGCAGCTGGTGCTCAAAATTTTTGGGGAGGCGCAAACAAACTGAAAAATACTGAACCTCCCCCATCAAATGTAGCCACTGTGCCCGTCAAATGCAGCCACTGTGCCCGTCAAATGCAGCCACTGTGCCCGTCAAATGCAGCCACCTGTGTCCGTCAAATGCAGCCACCTGTGTCCGTCAAACACAGCCAATTGTGCCCGTCAAATGCAGCCACCTGTGCCCATTAAATGCAGCCATCACTTCACTAACCCCCCCCCCCCCCACAATGCACGGGCCACCACTGGTGCCGACAGTTCCTTGACATTCCTGTTTGCACCTTCCAGCACACTGGGAGTTAACAGTGGAATGTGCACAGGATAACCAGGGACCTGTCAGCACGGAGCGAGAGGTGTAAGACGTAGAGTACACATTTGTACTCTACTGTCTACTTACTGTTGTTAAAATTACTTTATTTTAATAAATGCTGTATTACAATGGATGATGTGCCCCGCCCCTCTCCGCTCTCCTCTCCGCTCTCCTGAGTCCTGACGTCAGTGGGGAATTCTCAGCCCTGCCTGCTGACTATAGCTATCGTATCAGAGGAGAGGCGGGCGGGGCTGAGAATTCCCCGCTGACGTCAGGACTCAGGAGAGTGGAGAGGGGCAGGACGGGAGTCACATGTATCGTACTACTGTGAAATTCAGTATGAAGTGACATAGTTTTTTAAAAAGCACATACAGCGGGGCACATCATCCATTGTAATACAGCATTTATTAATATAAAGTAATTTTGAAAAAACCCTCAGAACGCTTTCCCGGGAGGGGCGGGGCTAGTCGTCATGACGTCACCCGCAATCTTCCGTTCCTTATGCATCGATGCCGCATCGGGGACACCCGAATCACGATGCATCGATGCAACGATTATTTCAGCACCCCTACTCATTAGTTGAAAAAAGTGTCCACCTGCCTTTGAACGTACGTTTAGCAGCGTCCCGTGTACATGGGGCCTTAGGTGTGTTCTGAGCTGGTGGCCATTTCTTGCACTGCACAGGGACAAGGTGGTCTTGAGATACCCTCCTGCTCCACCATTGTTGGGTGGATAAGACAACTTATCTCTAGGACCCTGCTCCTAGGGACAGAGTTCCTCCTTTCCGTATCACAGCTCATTTCACCAAATGTGTTTGTTTTACATAGTTACATAGTAAGGTTGAATAAAGACACCAGTCCAACCTGAGTGTGGTTGCGTGTCTACAATTATCCCTATTTATTTAAGGTACCCATATGGCTCCGTCAATTAACGCAGCGATCCACACATACATTGCACCCTATCCTCAAGGGGCCCACAATCCAAGGTCCCAAACTCACATTCATATACTAGGGCCAATTTTGGACAGAAGCAAATTAACCTACCAGCATGTCTTTGGAGTGTGGGAGGAAACCTCAGGCAGGTAGTGTCGTGGTTGGGATTCGAACCAGCTACCCTTTTTACTGCTAGGCGAGAGTGCTACCCACTATACCACTGTGCTGTATGGGCATCAAGCATCATTTAACCAAGTGGTTTTTCAGACCTCTGCTCATGTGAGCTTTGGCCACAAGGTGCTTCAAGCTGTCAACTGAGCATTTTTGTGGGTCTATTGGCAGTTCTGTTTGCAATGTCGCAGTTTATTGCTTGGGGACATCCCATTGTCAGCGACTACAGCCCTGTGTCCTGTCCTATACTGTATGATTAGGATAAAGGGAATTTTGACTTGCCTGTAAATTCTTTATCTTCGAGTACAGGACACAGGACTCTCCCCTCTGTTTCTGTGGTTACTCTTTATTGCATGGGGATATCCCATGGTCAATGACTACAGCTCTGTTCTGTATGGTTACTATAAAGGGAATGTTGGTTTACCTGAAAATTAGTATTCCTCTTTTTTGTTATGTATTGCTTGCCAAAAAACTGGAGACTCACTGACTGGGTGGGGTTATATGAGGGTGCACTGGGGAGCAGCCCTAGCCAAGTTCTTTGTCAGTGTCCAATCACATGAAGGTAGACTGCATATAACCCATACTCTGACTCCAGTCCTGTACTGTATGCCAAGATATAAAATTTACTAAAGTCTTGTTTTGTTTTTTTGTTTTTTTATGCAGTGGTTTTTGATCCTCCTCTTCTCAGGTTCCTCTTCGGCGTTCCTGGCTCCTCCCTCCTGTTGAGTGCCCCCATAGCAAGCAGCTTGCTTTGGGGGCACCCAAAGCGACCTGCAGCTCTGTGCATTAAGATAAAAAAAAACCTTCTGCCTTTACAACCACTTTAAGGTAAATCTGAACTACAGGTTAAAAACTATTGATGAGGACATCACAGTGCGAACTCTAGCTGATGTACTTTAGAAATAGGCTTCGAAAAAAGCCCAGTATAGTGGAAACCTGCCAGAGCGAGGAATGAGGAAAGTATAACCCCTTATTCCTCTTCCCCTAGACATAACGAGCAATTTAACCCTTTCAGCACAGGGGATTCTGGCTTGAGTGGGATTTTAACAAGCTTGAGCACTCAGTTCTGTTCTACTATTTTATTTTGGTGATAGGAATGCTTTTAATAAACCTGTCACAAACAATGTATAATTTAAAAAAATATGAGATGAGAAATGTAAAGGGGTACGGGCATTGGGAAGACATTAAACTATGTACTGAGATAAAGTATGCTCTGTGTTATGTGTAAACTCCCTACTAAAAGCAGAGTTCTCCAGGACCAAAAAGAGGAAGCGCATTCAGGCTTTTTATCATGTAGTATTATGTTACAGTATCTTACAAAAGTGAGTACACCCCTAAGTGAAAATGTCCAAATTGGGCCCAAAGTGTTGATATTTTTTGTGGCCACCATTATTTTCCAGCACTGGCTTAATCCTCTTGGGCATGGAGCCCACCAGATCTTCACAGGTTGCCACTGGAGCCCTCTTTCACTCCTCCATAACGACATCACGGAGCTGGTGGATGTTAGAGACCCTACGCTCCTCCACCTTCCATTTTGAGGATGCCCCACAGATGCTCAATAGGGTTTAGGACTGGAGACATGTTTGGCCAGTCAATCACCTTTACCCCCAGCTTCTTTAGCAAGGCAGTGGTCGTCTTGGAGGTGTGTTTTGGGTCATTATCATGTTAGAGTACTGCCCCCCGGCCCAGTCTCCGAAGGGAGGGGATCATGCTCTGCTTCAGTATGTCACAGTACATGTTGACATTCATGCACTACAGGAAGGGGGGGGGGGGTAAAAATACCCAGGAGAATGAAACAGATGGACTTTGTAGGCACCAATCATAAAAATCTATGTAAACTTTTATTTATACACAGATTTAAAAAGAATCACATAAACGTAAACATTTTTTAAAAAACGCAGTACATTGCGGAAATTGGTATTATATGTCACTACATAAATGTATGAGAATGGATCGGGGAATAGCCCCTATACCAGAGGGAGGGATAAACCCCTTCCGTTCCCATTAAATAACCTCAAACTGATATAGCTTGGTATGGCTCTACATGTTTCGCAAATTTGAATGCTTCTTCAGGAGCTTGTTTGGGTTACCTGTAATGGGAAATAATAGAGAAGGACATACACCAAAAAACAAACATACAGTAGCATATTAATATTATTTTTGCATAAAGACTTTTCAGTAGTGCGTCTCAATCAGAACCACTGAGTACCGTGAGGAAGCGATCCCAAAGGCCCAAGATTCAACACGCATATGGTGACCTGTGATAACATGCGGGGACGTGTCTGGTAAAGAGATTTATGTTAGAATATTATTCCAAATTCATAATTCGGCACTTATAGGTGTTATATTATATTCATGGCAAGCTTGCAAAATATATTTGGTTTTATGATTAATCATGATAAATAGAGTATGTGTGAATGACCTTGATCAATAGATTTGACATGATTCTTCTTCTAAAGCTGAGCATTGCTGGATTTTTCTGGTGTAGCCAATTTGAGTATGACATTTAAGGTATCTTGGTGTAGAATGTCATGAGAAGACAAAAATAGACACGTGTCCACATAGCTAAAGGAATATACATTGTGGATTATATACTGTTGAGTTAAGTTAGTTTGTAGTTCCAATCATATTAATAAGTACTAGTATATAGTTACTTAATGTAAAGTTGATAATATGTGTTCATATTATATAGATGTTTGGTTATATGACATTACATGATCAGCATATTACTTCAAATATGGAGTGTTACATGTGGGCTTGTCAATCATATGCCATATATGACTATGAGTGCATACTGAAGCTAGCAGAAATGAATATGTGCCATACAAGGTTCTAAGTTGGTGTGAGGTTATGACGTTCACACGTTCACATGTAACATATAAAGCCAATGCTTCCATATTGAAGGGGCACACAGACACACAGACAGACACACACACAGACACACAGTCATTAGGATAGATGATACTGACATGTACACAAGATACTTTGATAAGTTGGGACAGCTGTCAATTCTGCCAGAAGACTAAGAACGTCATTTCCTGTTTCTTCTTGGAGGACACACACACAGCATGGAGAAAGACAGCAGCCATGAAGCATACATGCTTTCATAAGCTTATACAGCTTTATAACTTTTTATTCTATTTCATATATTTTTACCCACACTGTACTGAACTATTATATTTTTTTACATTGTATTTATGATGCCAATTGTGTGACAATAAACTCACACTTTGTTTCAAGTCAGTTTGGCTATCAATGCTATTCATCCAGAAGCGCCTCTGAGATACAAGAATATTAGATATTAATAATATTCTTCATTTTGGCGAGCCAGACAGTTCCGTCATTTCTCAATTTTTACGGAAATCTCGATCCTTGCTGAGGGGGGAGAGATTAGCGCAGTTTTGCGAATATTCAAGTCTCGAGAAAAAAGACGGTTCAGAACCTATCAACCAAGAGGCGTTTGTGTTGCATCAGATGTGGACAAGAGGTCCAAGAAACTGAGACGGTTGAAGACGAGAAATTCTTCTAAATACGGTGAGTAAAAGTTATGGAATTTATTGATGAAATAGCGAGAGAAAGCAAGCTAGAGTTTAAAGATGTGTCTTTATATCCAAATGACAGTCACTTGTGGAGATATATGTACAATGAATGCTTAAATGCCAATACACAGATTGATAAATCCAGGTTCACTGTACATAAATTACGTAAGAAAATAAATAATGTATTAAGCTTAGTGAGAATATTTAACAAAATGATTATTAATGTTGATTTACCTGCTAAAAATGTGTGTACATTACAGCAGACAGAATGTAACACTGTACAGAACACAGGGAAACATGAAAATGTGTCCCAAGATTCTCTAAGTTGTCCAAACTGTGAGATTTTTTGTAATTATATAGAGAATCTTGAGGAACAAATTGACTCCAAAACAAATCTTTTGGAAAAACTTCAGAATGACAGTAGATTGACACAGATTGCTGTAATAACTACAGATGACAAAAAGACTGAATCTAAATGTAAGCAACAATCCTCTTATATTCCGGAAAGTTCGGATATGGAGAATGTTGATGCTACGGATGAAAAAGAAATGAAACATAAAAACTTATTATGTAGAACTGCAAAACTAAAGTTGCAAATACATGACCAACTTATGAAAGTTTTAAAAGATTTTCCTATTTATGACACTGAGGCAACTGTATTTTCCAATTGGGATTTATTTGAAATGTTTGCGGATCGTTTTAATCTGTCAAATGATCAACGCAATTACATATTTCAGTTGTGGGTTCCTGTTAATTTCGCTAAACGAATTAACACACCTGTTATTGATGACGAAGGTCAGGAAAAACAAAATGACGCGACAGATAGACTGCGACAATTATTGCTATGTATGACCGGTGAGCAAATACCGACCATAGAAATGTTAGATCTTTTACAGACTACTGCAGAAGAAAGTCCAATTGACTTTAGAATTAAATTTTGCAAGGTTTATCAAATGATATTTGGAGTAGATGATGACAATGACCCAGGTTTAAAAATAGCTTTCATAAAAAAATTTAAATACCTTGACCCAACTTCAGTAGCTATAGCACAGGGACGTCAAAATTTAAATGATATAGTAAGTTTTATTGATAAAATTAGGAGACAATTGAATCAAAGCAATCTCACACATGAGATAGCTATAATTCAATGTGACAAAAATAGTCAGGCTGCAGACATGTCAGAAACGACAGGTCTTGGCAGGAATGACAAGGACAGCTGCAGACAAGTGAGGCAAGGAGAGCCTATCACGTGTCTTTACTGTCATAGATCTGGCCATATGAGAAAACATTGCTGTAAATTTAAGAGAGACTCACAAATAAAAACTAAAGATATAGAGAATGAAAAATCAGCTTTTGTAAAACCTGTTTTTTCATGTCAAGATAACATTTTGACTGAATTGCCTTATGCCACTGAAGTCAAACAGATCAGTAATTTGACTGTTATCAGCAGTTCAGACAACGCTGTCACTGAAAGAGAGGGTTTATTGCCATTGCCAAAAATAGAATCACATCGGGATTCAATTTCTCTGCCATTACAATATGTAGCACCAATTATTTTGGATGAGAATGGTAGGCCTTATATACAATGTTTGCTTAATGGTAAAAACATTAATTGTCTCATTGACAGTGGATCTGAGATTAGCCTTACCAAAGAAAACATACCTGTGAAACCAAATTCTCCTATGTGTAATATAGTGGGTTTTAATAATACAAGTAATTCCACTGCTAGACAGGTATCTAATGTAACATTTGAAATACCTGGATTAGTAAAAACTAACATTAACATTTGGGTATGTCACAAAGCAGAGAATATACTCGGCATTGATGTAATCAATGAACAAAAATGGGTGATCGATTTGGCTAATAAAAGTATTTGGAAAGATCCATCTAGGCCCAAATCAGTACTTATTGATCCCTCTGTATACAGTAAAGTTGGTTCCATTACCAATATGTCTACAGAACAAAAATGGCCTGATGTTGATGGTAATTGTGCTTTAAAGGAAGTGGTACAACGTTTTCCAAGTTTGTGGTCAAAGTTCAAAAATGACATTGGAACTTTGAAAAATACTGAATTGAATATTGAGGGAAAAGATCCAGAACCCCTTAATCAGTATGAGTTACCACTAGAATCAATTGGTCCACTTTCTGCCATTATTCAAGAGTTTGTACAACTTGGAATTGTAAAGAAAGCTAAATCAGTGGTAAATAACTGTATTTGGCCTATCAAAAATACTGATAATTCATATTCTTTATCAGTTGACTTAAGGACATTGAATAAACATATCACAAATAACCCAGTTCTTCCTGATAAATCTAACTTAAAGTTAAATTTGAATGCTGAGGACAAAGTGTTCTCTGTATTAAAAATTATGAATAGCCATTTTTCCCTTTCTTTAGCGAATAGCAGCCAGTACAAATTCGCATTCACATTCAGAAAAGAGACTTATACGTTCACTCGATTAATACCTGGCCTAGGTATTGGTGATGGTATAGTTCATGAATCTATAGCAAAAATACTTTCAAAATTTTCTAGGCCAGACTGCATTTGTCAGCATGTGGATACGATTTTGCTGAGTACTCAGAATATCGATGAACATATAGCTCTTTTGTCTGAGTTGTTTATGATGTTACAAGCTGAAGGTTTAAAATTAAACACGACAAAAGTCCAGCTGATGAAAAGTCAAGTGAAATACCTTCACATGCAAATTAGTCAAGGAAAGAGACAACTGTTGCAAGAAACAGTTAGAGAGATCACTGCAATCCCAACTCCAACAACTCATAAGGCATTGCGTCAATTTTTGCATAAAATAAATCATTGCAAAGAGTTTGTACACTGTTTCACAGAAAAAGTTCATCCACTATATAATCTTTTGAGAAATAAAGGTAATATAGTTGACCAATGGGGTCCAAATGAGAAAAATGCTTTTGAAATGTTGAAAAAAGATTTGCAGAATGCTCCAGCATTAAGTACAATAGAGGTTTGTTCTGAAGCATCTTTTGTTTTGAAAACTCATGTGTCTGAGAATGCCATCTCAGTAACGTTGTCTCAATTACAAGAAGGTAAAGAGAAAATAATTGCCTATTTCTCCAGAGTTTTATCATTTTTGGAAAAAACTTTTGAGTCAGGTGTAAAGCAACTGCTAAGTGTTTACTATGCAATTAAAGCTACAGAGAGCATAGTGAAATCAAACAAAATCATTGTACAGACACCTGACTGCTCACTAAAAGGTATTTTTGAGGAAGATAGTTTTAAAGAATGTCGTAAAACATATCCTCTATGGTTCAGAGCTTTATCATCCAAACACATTCAGATAGATGTAAAAGGAAGACATCTTCAGGAATGTACACCAGCACATGTTTATACAGCTGTATCTGAGGAGTCTTTATCTCAGGTTTCCAGCATAAGAACAGAGAAGGACATGGAGCCAGTATTTGTTACTGCAGAACAGTCTAACACTAGAGTAAGAGCTTCAACACAGAATACAGTTACGCACATTTCTAATTTTTTAGAGATGAGAACAACGGCATAGTCCATTGTCATCTCTGGGTGGTACAAAACTTTAATTTTGTTTGTGAAAACAGAGATTTGTATCATGACCAAAGGAGGTGTTGCGTCCTGTCATACCTAAACTTCACCGTACATATGATTTATAGTTTAGGTCATCTTAGACAGGATAAGGACAGTACATTGTCATACAGAAGTTCTCTTTGAAGGAAAATATAAGATAGTGTTATTTTACATATAGTTTAACAAATTCACAAAGTTATTGTCTCATAATGTTTTAACATTTGTTGGAAAAAAGTTACAAGAATTTAATGAAAATATTTTATGCCTGATTAATGATACTGCATTTCTTTTACAGAAATGGCATCTAAAATCACATAAATATGGAAGATAACAAGTTCATATGAAGAGCAAAGAGAATATCAGGAAAATTCAAAGTTAAAGAAGGAATCCTCTAGGGAAGAATATTGGACAAAAGATTTATACTTTAGATTTATGACTGTTTTATCTTATTCAACAAGAATTTTCTAATCTAACAGAACTTGAAGAAGAAATTTTAAAGACATTTCATGAAGAAAAAATTAATCAGAAGAAACTTTATCTACTATAGATAAACAATTTGGGACTCAAACATTTGTCCATATACATTTTTTGATAATCCGATTATTCTGATATTAATGTTCATATTATGTTAGGATTATCATTATTATTTTTATTTATTTTTCCTTATTCATATATTTAATATTTTTAGGTAACAACTGCACACTCATTCTAGTTTATAGAACATCTTTTGTTCATAACTTAAGAAACATATCACTCTTAATAGAAATATGGAAAGTTAAGACAAGTTTTAGAGTGTAAAGTATATTTCCAAAGAGCTAAAATATTATTTGAGCACAAATATGGAAATATATTATTGCATTATTTATTTTAATAATAATAATAATTATTATTATTATTATTAATAATTATAGATATGAGTCATCAATTATGTTATACATTTTTAAATTCTATATCATCATTTTAAGATTTTGAATAGATAGATCTAAGAGAAGTTAAAGTAAAAAGAAAAGTGATTAGAAGGAGAGTTATTTCTAGCTGCTTCAGTTCTGAGGAATATTGTGTTCAATCATTTGATACAAGGATGTATAAATGTGACACGAATGATGTTATGAATGTATTAGAATATTTTGATATGATTAATCATAATTCAGGGGGGATTGTTAGAATATTATTCCAAATTCATAATTCGGCACTTATAGGTGTTATATTATATTCATGGCAAGCTTGCAAAATATATTTGGTTTTATGATTAATCATGATAAATAGAGTATGTGTGAATGACCTTGATCAATAGATTTGACATGATTCTTCTTCTAAAGCTGAGCATTGCTGGATTTTTCTGGTGTAGCCAATTTGAGTATGACATTTAAGGTATCTTGGTGTAGAATGTCATGAGAAGACAAAAATAGACACGTGTCCACATAGCTAAAGGAATATACATTGTGGATTATATACTGTTGAGTTAAGTTAGTTTGTAGTTCCAATCATATTAATAAGTACTAGTATATAGTTACTTAATGTAAAGTTGATAATATGTGTTCATATTATATAGATGTTTGGTTATATGACATTACATGATCAGCATATTACTTCAAATATGGAGTGTTACATGTGGGCTTGTCAATCATATGCCATATATGACTATGAGTGCATACTGAAGCTAGCAGAAATGAATATGTGCCATACAAGGTTCTAAGTTGGTGTGAGGTTATGACGTTCACACGTTCACATGTAACATATAAAGCCAATGCTTCCATATTGAAGGGGCACACAGACACACAGACAGACACACACACAGACACACAGTCATTAGGATAGATGATACTGACATGTACACAAGATACTTTGATAAGTTGGGACAGCTGTCAATTCTGCCAGAAGACTAAGAACGTCATTTCCTGTTTCTTCTTGGAGGACACACACACAGCATGGAGAAAGACAGCAGCCATGAAGCATACATGCTTTCATAAGCTTATACAGCTTTATAACTTTTTATTCTATTTCATATATTTTTACCCACACTGTACTGAACTATTATATTTTTTTACATTGTATTTATGATGCCAATTGTGTGACAATAAACTCACACTTTGTTTCAAGTCAGTTTGGCTATCAATGCTATTCATCCAGAAGCGCCTCTGAGATACAAGAATATTAGATATTAATAATATTCTTCAATTTATATCACCAGTAGACTCAAGGGGGGTAGTGAGCTAGAGAATCCCAACTGTCCAAAAAAGGGGGGGTAATAATAACCAATGTACATCTGTGGTAAAACCGGAACATTCATATGTAGAAGCGAGCATAAGGCAAAACTAGATGGGGGGTGGGGGTCAGGGAGGGAAAGAAAGAGAGAGAGGCAAGGAAAGGAAGAGAGAAAGGAGAAACCAAAAAGGGGGAATAGACAGAGGAACTGGGATATAGCAAGTAATGTACCAGCCAGAGTAAATGGATCCGTCTTCAGATCAGGTAGAGGTTATGGATAATTGAAAAGCCATGCATTCAGAGACAAAGCCTCCAATGACCAAGGTGCATAAGGGAATCCAGAGACTAATCTGAAGATGTAGATAATATCTAATTAGCCAATATTGAGACCAGCTCCTTATAGTGTGCCGTTATACCAATAAATCAAATGGCATAAACAGATCCTCATATACATGCTAAGTACAGGTATGCCTATAGGGTTAAATAATTGCACATGAAGGACTGCTCCTACTTTGTAGGGTAATACAGGTGAGCAGGTCTGGTAAACAGCATAAATCAGCTACTTGCTTGTAAACCTGGCACAAAATAGATCTTGACTAACATGGCTGCAATAGAGCTCTGATCCTATCCCAGCAAGGAGCTATCTAATAAGCTCCCAGGACCGCCATCTATATTAGGGAGTGAGAGAAGCATCAGGTTTCATCTAGTTGCACAAACAGAGTACAGCTACAGAGCATTTAGTTTAGATTTGTATAAATCCAGCATACTCTTACCAGACAGCTTGTTTTGTTCAACAGGTGACACCCAGGCATCAGAGCACCATGGAGGGTAGTGGCGTGGTATAAGGCTGTTACTGACAGCCTTAAATACACGTCCCAATCAGGTGTGTAAGACATGCATCACCTGATTCGGCCGAACAGGAGCTGCGCACGCACTCACATCCCATCGCACATGCTCAGTGGTCAGACAGGCCTCTGTCATGGAAAACGATGTGAGGAGGGAGAGCAGTCCTATAGGTAATAGATCTATGAGCTCCCCCTAGTGGTTCCTCCTAGATACAGCGTGTAAAGCGCTGTAAAGGCTGGGACCAACAGATGGAAAGTCTGGAGATATCAACGCACACATCATGGAGTGTGCATTGTAAATCCAGGGGGAGAGGGGTAGATCTACACCGAACGCCGCAGACACCATCCCCCAAAGAGCAAGGGGAGGGCATAATGCGGCTTACCGGCCGCACATGTGATCCAGACACCAGCAAGTTGATAGGGACCGGGGTCAGCTCACCTCAGTACTTGTAACTGGCCTGAGACGCAAGGCCAGTCTACATGATTAAAATGTTCGTTACCATGAAGGGAATGACTCCATTCATGGTGATACAACTTACAAATGCATACTAATAGTTAATGCTGATAGAAGAAATACAATACGCATATACATTTTGCAAATAACAGTGTGATTACAAGTTTGCGATTTCCTGCGATTAAACAATACTTAAACTCAGTAAGACCACTAATATCCATACACAACACTAGCAAAGGGTATAATAGACTGTGTTTAGCTGCAGAAGTGCCAGTGATGGGCGGAGCAGTGGACAGGAGGATCTCCTGTCCTGAAGAGGGAGGGGCCAGTGGATTGATAGTGCAAATTTCTAGGGACTATGGTAAACTGCGTGTTACCTAATTGCTATAAATCATTCCGCCTTAGTTGGTTGTCATATAGGTCAACCTTAAATTTTTATCCAAGAAAGGATTTATAGGATTGTACTTCGTTAATGCCTGGCCACCGTGTGGCATTCAGGCGTTCAATCCACTTGGCCTCTTGTTGGAGTATCCTCCTGTCCCAATCACCCCCCCTTGGGTCTTGAGGAATTACTGCTAGGACAATAAAAGTCGCAACAGAGGTGTCGAATCTGTGGCATAAATCGAGATGTCTACTAATGGGACTAAGCATTTTCCCATTTGTTGAGTAATATACGTGGTCACGTATCCTTTGCCATAAGTGGCGGATGGTCTTACCCACATAGAATATCCCACATCTACACGTAATCAAGTATATTACACCTTGGGTGTCTCACCGTTGGGCAATTGGAATTTGTGGCCTGTGGATACCCAGGGGCAAAAAGAGCAGTGTCCGCAAGTGTATATACCCATTCTATTGGTCGTTTGAGCCTGTGAGGATGCAAAATGGCTCCTAGTCAGCTTATCACGCAAGGATGGTGCTTTTTTAAAAACGATCTCAGGGTGGTCACTGATATATTTCTTTAGGATGGGGTCCTCAGATAAAATATGCCAGTGTTGCTGTAGTATATTGCGTAATTGGTACTGTTGGTGCGAGTATTGTGTGATGAATTTCGTTGTTGAATGTTCCTCCCCCCTGGGTTCATTGGAGAAGAGGAAGTGCATTTCTAGATTGGTCACAGGCTTTATTAAAGGCTTTGCGGAGTAGGGACTTGGAGTATCCCCGTTTAAGGAGACGTTCCCTCAGTAAGTCCACATGGTGTTTGAAATCATTATCAGTAGTACAATTCCTCCTAGGGCGGATGTACTGTGCATAGGGGATACTTCGTACCAGGGTGGACGATCAGCATTAACTATTAGTATGCATTTGTAAGTTGTATCACCATGAATGGAGTCATTCCCTTCATGGTAACGAACATTTTAATCATGTAGACTGGCCTTGCGTCTCAGGCCAGTTACAAGTACTGAGGTGAGCTGACCCCGGTCCCTATCAACTTGCTGGTGTCTGGATCACATGTGCGGCCGGTAAGCCGCATTATGCCCTCACCTTGCTCTTTGGGGGATGGTGTCTGCGGCGTTCGGTGTAGATCTACCCCTCTCCCCCTGGATTTACAATGCACACTCCATGAGGTGTGCGTTGATATCTCCAGACTTTCCATCTGTTGGTCCCAGCCTTTACAGCGCTTTACACGCTGTATCTAGGAGGAACCACTAGGGGGAGCTCATAGATCTATTACCTATAGGACTGCTCTCCCTCCTCACATCGTTTTCCATGACAGAGGCCTGTCTGACCACTGAGCATGTGCGATGGGATGTGAGTGCGTGCGCAGCTCCTGTTCGGCCGAATCAGGTGATGCATGTCTTACACACCTGATTGGGACGTGTATTTAAGGCTGTCAGTAACAGCCTTATACCACGCCACTACCCTCCATGGTGCTCTGATGCCTGGGTGTCACCTGTTGAACAAAACAAGCTGTCTGGTAAGAGTATGCTGGATTTATACAAATCTAAACTAAATGCTCTGTAGCTGTACTCTGTTTGTGCAACTAGATGAAACCTGATGCTTCTCTCACTCCCTAATATAGATGGCGGTCCTGGGAGCTTATTAGATAGCTCCTTGCTGGGATAGGATCAGAGCTCTATTGCAGCCATGTTAGTCAAGATCTATTTTGTGCCAGGTTTACAAGCAAGTAGCTGATTTATGCTGTTTACAAGACCTGCTCACCTGTATTACCCTACAAGGTTGGAGCAGTCCTTCATGTGCAATTATTTAACCCTATAGGCATACCTGTACTTAGCATGTATATGAGGATCTGTTTATGCCATTTGATTTATTGGTATAACGGCAAACTATAAGGAGCTGGTCTCAATATTGGCTAATTAGATATTATCTATATCTTCAGATTACAGTCTCTGGATTCCCTTATGCACCTTGGTCATTGGAGGCTTTGTCTCTGAATGCATGGCTTTTCAATTATCCATAACCTCTACCTGATCTGAAGACGGATCCATTTACTCTGGCTGGTACATTACTTGCTATATCCCAGTTCCTCTGTCTATTCCCCTTTTTGGTTTCTCCTTTCTCTCTCCCTTCCCCCCTTCCCTTCCCCCCCTCCCCCCCTTTCCTTGCCTCTCTCTCTTTCTTTCTCTCCCTGACCCCCACCCCCCATCCCCCATCTAGTTGTGCCTTATGCTCTCTTCTACATATGAATGTTCCGGTTTTACCACAGATGTACATTGGTTATTATTAACCCCCCCCCCCCCCTTTTTTGGACAGTTGGGATTCTCTAGCTCACTACCCCCCCTTGAGTCTACTGGTGATATAAATCTCTTTACCAGACACGTCCCCGCATGTTATCACAGGTCACTATATGCATGTTGAATCTTGGGCCTTTGGGATCGCTTCCTCACGGTACTCAGTGGTTCTGATTGAGACGCACTATTGAAAAGTCTTTATGCAAAAATATTAATATGCTACTGTATGTTTGTTTTTTTGTTTTTTGGTGTATGTCCTTCTCTATTATTTCCCATTACAGGTAACCCAAACAAGCTCCTGAAGAAGCATTCAAATTTGCGAAACATGTAGAGCCATACCGAGCTATATCAGTTTGAGGTTATTTAATGGGAACGGAAGGGGTTTATCCCTCCCTCTGGTATAGGGGCTATTCCCCGATCCGTTCTCATACATTTATGTAGTGACATATAATACCAATTTCCGCAATGTACTGCGTTTTTTTAAAAATGTTTACGTTTATGTGATTCTTTTTAAATCTGTGTATAAATAAAAGTTTACATTGATTTTTATGATTGGTGCCTACAAAGTCCATCTGTTTCGTTCTCCTGGGTATTTTTACCCCCCCCCCTCCTGTTTTCTAAGACTTAAAATAGGATGTTGGCACTGCTCTACATATGAGACCTCCACAGTCCATCCTGTGATGAGATCTAATAACCCTCCAATCATTCATGCACTACATGCTACAGCACTCAATGAACTGTAGTTCCCCAGTGTCGGCAGCACTCATGCAGCTCCAGACCATGACATTCCCACAACCATGCTTTACTGTAGGCAAGACACGCTTGTCTTTGTACTCTTCACCTGGTTGCCGCCACACACGCTTGAAACTATCTGAACCAAATAAGTTTATATTGGTCTCATCAGACCACAGGACATGGTTCCAGTAATCCATGTCCTTAGTCTGCTTGTCCTCAGCAAATTGTTTGCGGGCTTTCTTCTGGGACAACAGCCATGCAGACCAATTTGATGCAGTGTATGGTCTGAGCACTGACAGGCTGATCCCCCACCCCTTCAATCTCTGCAGCAATGCTGACAGCACTCATATGTCTATTTCCCAAGGACAACCTCTGGATATGACGCTGAGCACGTGCACTCAACTTCTTTGGTCGACCATGGCGAGGTCTGTTCTGATTGGAACCTGTCCTGTTAAACCTCTGTATGGTATTGGCCATCGTGCTGCAGCTCAGTTTCAGGGTCTTGACAATCCTCTTCTAGCCTAGGCCATCTTTATATAGAGCAACAATTCTTTTTTTCTGATTCTCAGAGTTCTTTGCCATGAGGTGCCATGTTGAACTTCCAGTGACCAGTATGAGAGAGTGAGAGCGATAACACCAAATTTAACACACCTGCTCCCCAGTCACAACTGAGACCTTGTAACACTAAGAGTCACATGACACTGGGGAGGGAAAATGGCTAATTGGGCCCAATTTGGGCATTTTTACTTAGGGGTGTACTCACTTTTGTTGCCAGCGGTTTAGACATTATGGCTGTGTGTTAAGTTATTTTGAGGGGACAGCAAATTTACACTTATACAAGCTCTACACCCACTACTTTACATTGTAGCAAAGTGTAATTTCCTCAGTGTTGTCACATGAAAAGATGTAATAAAATATTTTCAAAAATGTGAGGGGTGTACTCACTTTTGTGCGATACTGTATATGGACAATTATATAATTGTAACTTATTATTTATCCTTCTACAGTGGATCCTGGAGCCATCTGGATGTTGCAAGGCTGGCTATTTGTTAATAATCCAACTTTCTGGAGGCCGGTACAGATTAAGGCCCTTCTTCATGGCACACCAATTGGTAGAATCATAGTCCTAGACTTGTTCGCAGAAACTATTCCTGTTTATCAATACACAGAGTCGTTTTATGGGCAACCGTTCATTTGGTGCATGCTGCATAACTTTGGTGGGAACCATGGTTTATTTGGAAAAGTCGAGAGTATAAATAAAGGACCCTTTGATGCATTGTTGTTCACCAACTCTACTATGATAGGAACAGGACTTACCCCTGAAGGCATTGAGCAGAATGACATGATATATGAGCTGATGAATGAAATTGGTTGGAGATCCATGCCTCTCAATCTCCCTGAATGGATCTCTGATTATTCTGACAGACGTTATGGCCAGAAACACCCTTATGCACGGGCTGCATGGCAGTTGCTTCTAGGTAGTGTGTATAACTGTACTCAGAACTGGAAGGATCACAATCACAGTCCATTAGTTAGACGCCCATCTCTAAAAATGAACACAGGTTTTTGCTACAATAAAATTAACCTTTATGCAGCTTGGCAATTATTTCACAATGCAGCTTCTTCTTTGGCAAATAGTAGCACTTTCCTCTATGACTTGGTGGATGTTACCAGGGAAGCTATGCAGCTGCTGGTTACTGAATATTACCAGGAGATTAAGACTGCATATATAAATGAAGATCTAGAAAGAGTTATGACAGCAGGTGGCCTGATGGTGTTTGATCTCCTGCCTGAACTTGATAATCTGCTTTCCAGCCAATCCCAGTTTTTGCTTGGTCGATGGTTAGAGTCAGCACAGAAAACAGCCAGCACCAAAGATGAGGCTATTCTGTATGGCATGAATGCTCGTAACCAGATTACATTATGGGGTCCCACTGGCAATATTTTGGACTATGCCAACAAGCAACTAGGGGGGCTAATTAAAGATTATTATAAAGAGCGCTGGAGTCTCTTTCTGTGGTACCTAATTGAGAGTCTTAATACGGAAGTACCCTTCCAGCAAAGCAAGTTTGACGAGGCTGTGTTCACTGTGGAAAAAGGATTCACCTATAATGGCAAGACCTATAGTTCTACTCCCACTGGAGACACTATTGCAATAGCCAAAAATATTTTTATAAAGTATTTTCCAAAAAAACAATAGAAATACCATCCTAGATGATACAATACCGTACTTGCATTCAAAAGAAAAACAGACAATTTAAGACAATTTAAGCAGAATTTTGGGATTACTAAGTCTTATTTTTATTATTTGATAATGTTTCATGATTTAATAAAGTCAAATGCACTGAACTTTGCATTGAGAGGTGAAACATAAAATATGCATAAAAGCAAACAGATCAAACACCAGACACATTTGTTACAAACAATACAACAGACTTTGAACAGTACTGTTTTTCCAAACTCGGGGTACAAAAACTATAAATATATTATAAATATATATATATATATATTTAAATATATTCCTTAATGGCCATAAATGTATAATACGTCTTCGTGCGCACCAAAATAACAGAGACATCACTATGCTGCACACATCCTGTGCAAAAAAGGGAGGTACCCAGAAGGTTTTCCCACTACAGGCTGGTGGATACAAGACCAGGCTACCCCACGCATGGATGGGGAGCAGCAGTGACTGTTTTTTAATACAGGAAGTCCCTGCTCAAAGAAAGTTTCACCCTAGATCAGGGGTAGGCAACCTTTGAGTGGTGGAGATCTACCTAAACAACATGGAAGAGGTCAGAGATCACTGGAGTGCAGGGCCCTTTTTTTATATAAAAAAAAGTCAGCAATTTTACCCATATGCAGAGCGGGGACATGGCAGTGACATACTCCTCTGGTGTGCTAATCCCCGCTAGCCCTCCTCCCCTGTCAAGCCATCCCATATGATATCAGGCACGGTCTGTGCCACTCTGAAAGGGGGGGAGGAACACAAATGTTCCTGTCTTACTAATGGAGGGTCAGTAAGATGGGGAGTTAACTCAGGCTGGTTTGGACATGAGTTCAATCCAGCCACAGCGATCTCTCTGGGAAGTTGTCAAAGCCAACAGCCATTCGTAGACAGGGAACACCTCCGCCACCTGTGATTGGCTGTCGGCTTTGACAGCTTTCTGTCAGGATAGCTCAGGTACCTTCGACATGTTGATGACCCCCACTGTAGAGGATCCCTGGCAGAATCAAAACTATTGGGCATATCTATGTCAGATTCAACTGGGGAAAGTGGTGGGGGATATTTTACACCTCTGCGATCAGAGGGTGCAACCAGTTACTGAAGAGTAGGAGGAATGTGCACCAGAGGGTAAACTGCAGCTATAAAAATATCACTCCCCAGGAATACTCTTGTACCAGCTTGGGAAATATGGCCACTATCACTGCAGGCAGAGCAGAATATTTACAGATGTTTGATGTTACTGTGTCTGTCAGCAGAGAAGAAAATCTGTTGCATAGGAGAAGGAAAGCTGTCTGCCTGACATTTCTCCACAGCGCTTCACAGCTGATTTTCACATCTCTGCCTTGCTGTGTGGGGTGTCCCTAAAGCAACTGTTGTGAGGAGAGAAGCAGCCCCGTTAAATTCAAAGAGTGGCTTGGCTAAAACAGAGCCCAGCCACCAGAGAACAGTAGGAACACAAGACGGGGTTTCAAAGCCGACAGCCAATATAAGTCAGGGAAGTCTCTTCCGCCTGTGAATGGCTGTCGGCTTTGTCAGCTTCCCGGTAGCATAGCAGAGCTCAGATCTACCTGTCAGCTACTCTGTCGACAAGTAGATCGCGATTGACAGGTTGCTGACCCCAGCCCTAGATTTCTGCACACCAAGATTCAGGTAAGAATACTTGCATCCTGTATTTTGGTAGAATTTGCTTATCTTGATGTTCAGCTTTAAAGCTTAGATGAACTTTCAATTCAATCCAACTAAATATATTACAGATGCATCAAACAAAATCTTTGCAAAGTCTTAGTTTTGTGTTATTTATTATGCAGCTGCATGGAAGATTTTCCTCTACCAGCATAGAGAAGAACCTTTGCTCTCTATGTGGAAGCAGTGATCTCTCTGCAGAGATCAGACCCCCTGCTGAATTGGATCACCTGCTGATTCAGAGCTTAAAGTGATTGTGATTGTGAGTGATTGTGGTTATATATTTTTAAAATAACAAACATGTCACACTTGCCTCCACTGTGCAGCTCGTTTTTCACAGAGTGGTCCCGATCCCCCTCTTCTGAGGTCCCCCGCGGCGCTCGTGGCTCCTCCTCGCATCAGATAACCCCCTAGGAGAAGTGCACTCCCGGGGGGGTTACTGTGTGGGCGAGCTCCTGAGTCCAGCATTTGCATCCATAGAAACGAATGCCGGACTCGGCCCTGCATCATTGGATTTGATTGACAGCAGCAGGAGCCAATAGCTGCGCTACTATCAATCTATCCAATCAAGAGCCGGGACCCCTTGCAGAGAGGGAGAGCGCGTCTCCGCTGAGGGAATGCAGGGGCTAAGGTAAGTAAAACGGGTGAAAACACATGAGGGTTTACAACCCCTTTAAGCTCTCCTGCCAGCAAAGATGTTCCCGGCTGATTAACCCTTATGCTGTCACCAACATATATGTCATACATCAGCAGAAGCAGGTTGTTTTACATACACTCCTGCCTGCTACTGTAGCCAGGAAATTATGTAAATGTCACAAGCTGACTGTTTGCACATAGAAGGAAGCAATCTGGCAGCCGTACAGCTACTGGATCACTTGGTTGGATTGTGCCCACCCCCCACGAGTCCCCTCTGTCATGTTTTCCAGGCTCCGCTGTCCCATCTGTGGGCTTGGAACTTGCTTGAAAGGTGAGTGTCCATTTGCTAATCCCCCTAACTAGTAAGAACCTGGAAGCGATGTGTATTATGTAATTTCCAGGTGCGGTTGCAATGCTGGCTCCTGCAGACATTACCTTCAGCTCTGTCCACTTTTGTGTGGGCTGTCAGTTTTAGAGCAGTAGGAAGTGCTCAGCACACTCACAGTCCAAAGTTAGGGGGTATGACGAGCAGCCGACACAGAAGGTTGCAGTAAAAAAAAGCTCTGTACTCTACAAGCAGATAAAAGCGGCGTGAGCTCTCTACAGTAATGGACATTCCTCTGCTCACTGCCCACACTAATAAGCAGTATGTCCTGCAAGTGCAAGGAGCATGGACGCCAGTAAAGATGACAGATGACTTCTCTCCAGTAAAGCAACCAAGATGGCAGTGGCAGCGCATTTCTCATTTCTCCACTACAGCAATCACAGCTGGAGGAAAATGCATGGTCTGGACCCCAGGATGGACCACAGCTACACCTCTTCCTTAAAGGGGTCCTACTTGCAGGCTCCATCTCTCACCAGTAGCCCTGCTAAATCTAAACGGAAGATTTCACAAGCTCAGGCTGCAGCTGCTGAGGTGGGTGCACAGGGTTTTTCTCTGGGAGATTCTAGGGAGATACAAGACTATATCCTAGCGTCTCCTACAACTTGACAACCAGTCCTAGATACCACCTTAACCACTTCAGACCCATGCTATAGCTAAAAGATGGCTACAGTGTGGCTCTCTTGTTCTGCAAGGAAGTCTATGGATGTTCTCCCAGAACCACTCCCCACGCACACCACCCGGGGTGCGCATTCCAGCGTGCTCTGTGATCGATGTGTCCTTTGGACACAGCTGATCATAGATCACGGTAAAGGGCCAATCACAGTGGCCCTTTACCATGTGATCAGCTGTGTCGAATCACAGCTGATCACATGTAAACAAAGTTGCCGGTGTTGTAAAAAAAATCTTGACTTATGAAAATCCTTGACCTCGTCACTTCCGGTTCAGCTACGTCAGTAAACAGCTGCTCGCGCGGCTTTACCGCACATGCGCGACTTCACCGCGGCTTTACCGCGCAGGCGCTATTTTCAAGTCCAGAAAAATTATAGACGAGTAGCTTAATTACGTCAGCACCAACCCCGCCCCCGCCACTAACGCGCCCCTAAGCTGTTCTAGTAACCCGTACTGAAGGAAAGTTGGAGGGGGAGATTGTGTTCCCTCGACATACATTCCTTCTAATATAACCCATGTATCCTCTGTGTACCCTGGACATGTCTCCAGGCCTCCATCTCTGTGATTAGGGGGGTAGGGGGAGACTCTGGTGACTAGAGACCACCTTCTGCAGAGTGAATCCACTAAGGCAAGGGGGGTTACTGATATAAGGGGAAATCTTTATATCAGTGCCCCCTTACATTTTTTTATTTACTTCCCCATTACATCAGTGACCCCCCCCAGACTTGCCTGACGGTGCTGTCACTGACCTCCTCTCAGGTTGCACCGTGCAGGGTTGTTAAATGGCTCCAGATTGGTGGCTCTGGTTTTATTCTATAGTCTCCTCTCCACAGTCCACAAACGTCTGCCTCCTCCCGTAATCCCTATCCAGGCGGCGCTCTCACTCTTGATTCCTCTCCAGACTCCCCCTCAGAGACTGCAGACATGAGAAAAGAAAGACAAGAGATAGTCAGAGATTGCAGACATGATACAAGAGATGGTTAGAGGCTGCAGACAGGATATAGTAGGTGGTCAGAACATGCGCACAGGATACAGGAGTTGGTCAGTGTATGCAGACATGTAGGGAGCGCAGACTGGTCCCCTGTATAGGGGAAGCACACAGAGGGGTCAGGCGTGTAGTGGGAGCACATCCATGTAGGAGGAGCACACAGTGGGGTGAAGTCTTGATAAGAGCTGTCACAGGAGGGCCCTCACACAGGACACATGGCAGGGCAGTGAGGTTGGCACACACAGGATGATCAGGCAGGGCGTTGAGGTTGGCACACTCAGGGTGATCAGGTTCCTGTTCTTAGGGGAGGTGGGATCCTGGTCCCCAGGGAAGATGGGGTCCCTAGGTGAGATGAAGTTCCCCATTGCCAGGGGAGATGGGGTTCCTATCCGTAGGCAAGATGGGTTCCCCATCCCCAGGGGAGATGGGTCTCCATCCCTAGGGGAGATGGGGTCCCTTTCCCCAGGGGGGATCAGTTCCTGCCCCCGAGTGAGAAAGGGGTCCCTGTCCCCAATGGAGATGGTGTCACTGTTCCCAGGGGAGAAGGGGGAACTCTGTCCCCAGGAGAGAAGGGAGTCCCAGTCCTCGGGGAAGAAGGATGTCCCAGTCCTCGGGGAAGAAGGATGTCCCTGTCCTCCCGGGGATGAAGGATGTCCCTGTCCTCCCGGGGACGTAGGGTGTCCCTGTCCTCCAGGGGACGAAGGGGGTCCCTGTCCTCCAGGGGACGAAGGGGGTCCCTGTCCTCCAGGGGACGAAGGGGGCCCCTGTCCTCGGGGGAGAAGGGGGCCCCTCTCCTCAGGGGAGAAGGGTGGCACCCTCTCCTCCTCCAATCACCCAAGGATCAGCTCTTCCAATTTTGACCAACCCTGGGGCCATCTCATTCTCCACCAAACAGCCAGGGGCCCACTCCTCTGCCAACCACCCTGGGGCTCTTTCCTCCTCCCCCATTTACCTTGGGGGCCCTCTCTTACTCTAAACACCCAGGTGCCTTCTCCTCCTCCAAACTTCCACCCAGGGGCCCTCTTCTTCACTAAATGGCCACCCAGGGGTCCTCTCCTTCTCCACCGGCCACCCAGGAGCCCTCTCCTTCACCCACGTCCACCCAGGAGCCCTCTCCTGCTTCCACGTCCACCCAGGCGGCCTCTCCTTCTCCCTAAGCCTCCAGTGACCCAAAAGCGGGTCACACATGTGCTCTGCCCTCAGGGAACCTGGTACCCACCGTCCTGGGACGCCATGATGATGGTGTACAAGTCTCCAGTGTGAGGGCTACAGGTAAACTTGCACTCAGTTTATTTGGCCCCTGATTGGAGGAAAAGCAGCGGAGGCGATTTTCAGCCCCCAGCACTTGACAGAGATCACAGACCCTGCTCTATAATTTTCCTTGACCTCCCATATATGTATTTTGCAAGGCTGTGCACAGACAGATTTGTGTAAGCAAAGGCTCCGTGTGTCAGGCTGCTGTTTTTTTGGTTCCTGAACAGATTGCACAGCCCTTCACATTATGTACAAAATGCAGCGTGGATGCTCATATTGGTGAAGAATATCTTCTATGCAAAGGCTTGACACAGATCACAGGCACAGCTCTGTTTTTCCCCGACCTCCCATACATACACACAGTGCTATGCATAGGGTCCGCCCCCCTCTCCAAGCACTGCTCTATCTCCCCCTCCCACTTTCCTTTGGTACAGGTTACCTGAACAGCCTAGGGGTGTGTTAGTGGCTGGTGCTGACGTAATTAAGCAGCTCGCCGCCTCCACCTGCCCGCTCAAGTCTATAATTTTTTCTGGACCGAAAACAGCGTCTGCACATGCGCAGTAAAGCCGCGCTGAAGTCGCGCATGCACGGTAAAGCCACGTGAACAGTTGTTTACTGATATAGCCGCACCGGAAGTGACGAGGTCGAGGATTTTCATAAGTCAAGTTTTTTTTTTTTACAACACTGGTTATTGGCATTACTCTTCTCACGTGCTGTCACAGCATGAGAAGAGGAAAGCTGGTAACTGGCAAGTGTGACAGGAGACATTTACACAGATGATCGGTGCCCTGATTATCAGAGCCGCCTATCAGTGCCCATTAGTGTCGTATCGGTGCCATTAAACTCCCTAGAGACACTATAGCACGTCTCCATTTTTATCACATTAAGGAAAAGTTGACGCTTACTAGAAAACCTGATCTGCCTGCCTTCAAGGTCTCTCCTGTGCAGATCTTTCATCTAAGACATTACAGCAATGAAGGAATTTGGCTACTATTAATATATTCCTCCGCCACCTTTACCATAATTACCATCGAGGGAAGGTTTAGCTTTATTGAGAGACTGGCAAATCATTGTTGCCGATCTTGCATCTAATCTGTTTTTGACTGGCAAGAAGTACATAATGATTGACAAAGCAGGCTCACGCCACCATCAGTGTTTCATAACCTGGCTCCAAGGAGCTGTAGAAAAGTGATATAGCCTACACCTCTATTACACCCCATGAAGAGTTGCGACTTTTTGCTGCTCAGGTACATTCATGGAACCATTTGTTATGTATGTTCTCATTTCTGAGGATTTGTTTCTGTTGGTGCTATACTCTTCACAGTTCTTTTGAGCTTTTCGTTCTCTAGGGTACACCTTATTATATCTCATGTGCACCATTTTCCACAAGCGCCATTATTGTGGAGATTTTAAACTTCCAGATATGCCCAGAAAATCACTAATAGGTACCATCGCTTCCACGCATCTCATTCTTCTTGTGGTAATTTTTTTTGAACTCACAATTTAAAGAAGGGGTGATGGCTTTATTACAAAAACTTTTGTTAAAATAATGGTTTGCAATCCCTGTATCCCCAGTACAGAGTCGCCACCACCCATCGTGGTTACAAGGCATTCCTGAGTGGCAGTTCCTTAGATTGATGCATAATTGCTCAGAACTTGGGGACTTCCATTCACAGGCTGATGAATATTGAAAATGGATATGAGTAGGCATTTACTATAACATCTGTTGATTTAAAAAAATTTTGGGTAGACACTGGAATATAGAACAATAAGATTCTTTGTCAAAAATTACCACAGGCTCCTAAAGTTATTTTTAAGAGAACCGTGACTTCGAGAAAAAGTTGCATCTCACCTGATAGAACAACCCCAGCAAATTAGATTGTTTGGTGACCTTGAGCCTGGGTTCACACATGTGCGGTGCGAATTGAAGCTCAGGTTTCACTGGGAAGATAAAAATCAGTTGTTCAAAGGCTTCTCTGCATTGTAGCTGCATATCAGTGAGCAGGGAGGGGGAGGTGTAGTGAGGAGAAGGAGAAAATCCTTGTTCAGAACGCAATGTATCTGCAAATCAGATGCATTCCCAAAGGAGATAATGGGCTTGTAATTCGCACCGCAATGCCCAAAAAACGCACACGTTTTTTGTGCAATGCGCAGTGCGAATGCAACGCACATATGTGAACCAGATACATTCTGATGAATGTATTTTAAAATGTCCTGCGAATTGGATGCGGTGTAAGCCGCATCTAATTCGCATAGGTGTGAACGGGGGCTAAAGGCTTTTTTCCATGTCTGATATCCAGGTGTTGTGAACGAAACACTAACAAAGCTAAAACGTTTAAATCAGAGATCACACAGAAGGTTTATAATATAGAGGAATTTATGCTCTGCGTGCAATTTCGTTTATCTCCTGCAGTTCCCTTGCAGCCTGCTATTTATTGACAGGACCAAGAGGGCATTGAAGGTGAGAAATGGGAAGCATGTAGCAAACATCAAAAAGGGTTTCCAAGGGCATAATTTGTCAAGACAATTTTCTTATCATTCTAAAGATGCATCTTCTTTGAAGGCGATTGGTATCGATAGGCATGTGCCTCACTGGAGGAGCAGCAACATCTTTTTGGAAAATGTCACAACGGGAGACCCCCTGAATAATTTTTTTAGGAACCTTTAGTCAGGTTTGGATCTGAATTGCTTCATTAATAACAGGTTCAGTGCAGGAATATATTTTATATAATTATTAATCGTAAATTTTATTAAATATTATCGATCATATAGATCATATTTTAATTGGATTGTATTTTTATTGTATTTTTTTGTGGTATATTTGGGTATGTACAATATGCTTTTTACCAGTGGATGGTATTAATTTGTTTGGAATTAAT